>NC_133022.1:1662500-1962500 GCF_048564905.1 Vicugna pacos
AAATATATACTGCCAGCGAGCGATAAGGACAATGGAGGAAAAAAATCATGTAACTAGAAAGATAGAAAGTGTCAACTCAGCCATAAAAAAGAATCAAATAATGCCATTTGCAGCAACATGGATGGGCCTGGAGATCGCTATTCCAAGTGAAGTAAGCCAGACAGAGAAAGAAAAATACCATATGAGATCACTTACTTGTGGAATCTTAAGAAAAAAAAAAAAAAAAAAGAACTTACAATTACCAGGGGGGGAATGGCGGTGGGCAGGGACAAACTGGAAATTCAAGATTTGCAAATCTTAACGACTATATATAAACAGGTAAAAAAGACATTTCTTCTGTCTAGCATGGGGAACTATATTCGATATCTTGTAATAACCTATAATGAAAATGAATATATGTACGTATATGTATGATTGAAACATTATGCTGTACATCAGAAATTGATGCAACATTGTAACTGACTATGCTTCAATAAAATTTAATCAATCAACCAATTAATTAAATGATTGATTAAAAGGTGTCCAGGTGGATAGAGGGTGTGAGTGGTGTGCAAGTCGTTAACCTCAAATAATGCCAAAAAAGATCTCATGAGAAAGTGTAATTTATACCAAAGCCCAAAAGACATGAGGAAAGTGGTCCTGAGTGAGTTTGATGCAGGTGAAAAGCTGTAAGCAGAAGGAGGCTTTAATGTGGCTGCTTTAGCTATAAGGAAAGTGATGGAGATGAGCTGGAAACAGGAAGCCCGAGGAGGAAGGGACATATATGCCCCATGGCTTTGACTGACGTGATGGTGTTGCGGGAGAAGATGGGGTAAATAGTCCATTTCCGGGTATATTGGGAAATTAGAACTGATAGGATTTGGTGATGGGTTGGACATGGAGTAAGAGAGAGAGTAATTAAGAATGATACACGGTTTGGCTTGGGCAACCAGAAAGGTGAGAGTTTCCACTTCTCGGTGGAAGGATCAGACTTTGGTTATGGACTTGGAAGGTTTCAGATGCCTACAGGGCTGTCCCATGCAGATGACAAGGACACTGTGGTTTACACGATTTGAAACTCAGATGAGGTCTGAGCTGGGATAAAGATTCAGCAATCCTCAGCAAATGCATGTGTTGTTTAACACCTTGAGGGGAACACCAAGGGGATGAGTGTAGATGAAGAAGAGAAGTCCATGAACAGAGTATGAGACATTTGGATCTTAACGTTCAAGGAGATGGAACAAGACAAGGGATATGGGATGGAGAGGAGTCAAGAGTGGCAAGGAGACACCCCACCAAAAGCACAAGATTGGGTGAAGACAGTCTTTCCCATCATCGGCCCTGAGAAGCGTGGCTGATAGGTCTCTTGATGATTGGAAGTGACCTTGGAATTTACCAGTGTGGAGACAACTTTGAACTTGACAGTTATGAACGTTGTGCAATGGTGCCGTAGAAGCTTGAGTCCAATGGGAGTGTAAGTGTAAGTGGGGAGTGAATCATCGGAGACCAAGAGAACAGACAGTCATTTCACAAACATCTGCTCTCAAATGAGCAATAAATAGAGTGATAGTTGGAAGTAGGTGGAAAAATCTAGATTTTTTTTCCATAATAGAAGACATTGTAACATGTTTGGTGATGAGAGTGAACTAACATCAAAGGTGAAACAACATAGGAGAGAGAGGAGAGAAATTCTAGTGTAACGTCCTTGAGGAAGAAAGAGAGGATGAGGATGAGCACTCAAAGGAGCTGAACAGCTTTGAATGGAACATGAGGGATCCATTCCTGGTCCCAAAATTAACGATATACGGCCAGCAGGGGTCAGTGTGATGACACAGTCACTCTCTATCTCTTCCTCTCTGCCTTCATCCTCTGCTTCCCTCCCAGCCTCCCTCACCCCTTTATTGTCCTTCAGCTCAGCCACGTTTTCTCTGATCCTGGTGTCTTTTTGTAGATATTTACATGGCTTCATCTTGGAAATCCTTCAGGCTTCTGCACATATGTTGTTGCTCTTTGAGAGTCTCTCTGGCCACCATATCAAAAGTGGCCATCCCTTCTCATTTTCTCCTTGCTTTATTGCTCTCCCTTTTATTTAATAACCATCTAACACAACACACACTTTACTTATTTACCTTACTCAGTGTCTACTTCCTCCATGTGAAAATTGAACAGATGAATGAATGAATAAACAATTTGGTCATTACTCCATTTTTCTTTTCTGCCCTAAGAAAGCAATTGTTACGAGCTGGGCATATTGTGACATAGTTATGCCTATTTCATAGTGGACAGAAATTATTAATAATATACATCATTGATATTGATGCATTCATTTAAATATTCCTTTAAATAACAGAAAATAGAATTATTCGGAAACTTCCAAATGAAACTTGTATTAGCCTCATGTCAAAATCATACTTATGAATCTAGATGCATGAAACTAAAATAATATTTAATATATGTTTGGAAAAGAATGATGGCTTATGATACACTAGGATTTATTTAAAGCTTTTAAGAAGAACCTCTTCATTGACAGATTAAAAGAGAAAAATGAAATCATTATCTTCATCATAGAAATTGAAAATCATTTGATGGAATTCAGTGTCCACTCCAGGTTTGAGGATACATATAACCAAGTTAGAAAGAAAATTTAATCTCTGGCAATAATTCTGCCAGAGAATACAGCAAATATCATACTTAGTATTCAAGCAATAAGTAGAGGAAATCACGAAACCAATGTTTCTAATGTCCCCACAGCCATGCGCCACTGAAATTGTCACTGTATTCAGTGCCATCAGGTAAGTTCATATAGTAGCCTATACATCTGGGGAGAAATAAGAAATAGTTAAGTTAATAAGATTGTCTACCTAAAGACTTAGAAGGAATCACAGAAAATTATAGGGTATCTAAGAATAAACATGGCAAAATTCTCTATGGAGTGCATTTAAAATTTTAGCTCACATCCTTTTTATAAAGACTGTGGAATGTTACATCATAGCCACAAACAGAAAGACAATGCCTCTGTGTGAACATTTTTCTACAAGTTGATCTTTGGATTCAATTCAATTTCCTCCAAAATCCCAGCAAGTCCTTTATAGAGAACATGGGTCAGGAAACAGTGGCTC
Source organism: Vicugna pacos (assembly GCF_048564905.1). NCBI lineage: Eukaryota > Metazoa > Chordata > Mammalia > Artiodactyla > Camelidae > Vicugna > Vicugna pacos. The sequence continues at coordinate 1,665,599 of NC_133022.1, forward strand.
TCAAACCAAATTCAACCCACTGCTTTATTTTGTAAACGAAGTCATATTGGAGCACCACCATGGCCATCTGTTTACAGATTGCCTGTGGCTACTTTTGCAGGACAATGGAAAAGCTGAGTAGTTGTAATAAACACTTTATGATTTGCAAAATCTAAATATTTACTATCTGGCCATCTACAGATAATATTTGTTGACCCTTGGTAGAAAAGAACAAAGCCCCCCTTATAGGTCAAAGTCATTCATAAAAAAGAATCACAAAAATATACCATATTGCCTATACCAGGTGTGATCTTAATATAATTTAGTAACAAAGAATTCATTCTAGAAAATGGAATGGAAAAGAGTCTACGAAGAGTTCCCTACAAGTGGAAACTGGACACATGGCAGAGAAGGCATTGTGATTAATGCTGACTGATAATTCCACTCAATAAATGGTGTCAGCACAAACGATTTCTGCACAGACAGAAATGAAGTTAGATCTCAGTTTCACAGGAAACTCAAAAATCAATTCCAGGCAGATTAAAGGGTCGACTTGAAAAGATGATGCTTCAAATTATTTGAAAGCAGATATTTAGAAGAAAATACAAACCTATTATTAAGATGTTAGGGAGAAGGTGCTTCTAAATGGAGCCATTGGTGGAAAGCTCTCTAAAACATAGTGTTAAATGTTTATTTTTTTTAATGCATGAAAATACATACACTTTGTTCCCATTAAAAGAAGAAACAGCAGAGGCTCAATTCTATACATAGACAAATATATATTTACAGACAAGGACAAAAGCAAAAAGAAAATGATGTGGAAGCAGTTACCCATGGAATGCAGAGAAGGACATGGAGGACATGGGTTGAAATTTTTGCCCTAAATATGTCTTTTTGTTAGATTTATTTTTTTTCTGAATGTATATCTAATTCAAAGGTTGGATGATAAAAGCAGACAAGCTCAGTCCATGGAAATGTTTTCTTCCCCCCTCTCTTTCTTCTTGCAGCTGGGTGCCAAGTGTGTAGCCTGCATTTTCCCCTTTCCTCTTGGTCTAACCATTCACTCTCACTTTTTACAGGTTTTTCATTCCTTGCAACTACAAGGTCAAAGATGCCCCATTTTGGCCCAGAAATCAGAGGAACGGGGCACAGGAAGGATGTACCTCCAAGCCCTTCTTTGCGGGAATGTCTTCAACCTTGACTATTTTGGGGGAACTTCTATGCCCTCCAGTCTTCTCATTTCATATGTTGGGACCAGTGCCTCTGTGAACATTAAAGTGATGCTTTGTTATTTTTCGCCATTGCGTCTTGTGCAGAAAGTCCCCCTGAAGGACCTCATGCAGCTGGCTGTCTGGCTCCTGGGGCCAGTTATCCATCCAATAGCACTTCATTCTCATCACCTTTTCAGCACCAGAGACCATGAAGATCTTCCGGAAATACTTACTTTGTTGAGTCAGTAGACAAATCCTAAAACTCACAAAATTCTCAGAAAATTATAGAATAGTTTCTAGTTTACTTTTAAACACTGCAAGTGCAAAGTGGTACCCTAATCTTATTCAAAAATCCATTCAATTTTTTTTAAATGGTTCTAGTTGCAATAAAATGATTTCCCACAGTGAGCTCAAACTATCCATGCATGGCTTTTAACCACTGGTTAGAACTTGAACTTGGGTTTGAAAGCAAGGACCATCCTTCTTCTTCAAGACAGATGTCCAAGTTCTGAGACAACTGTTGAGTGGTTAGAGATCTTCCTCTTTCCCAGTTTCACCTTCCATGGTTCCTTCAACTACTCGTTTGCATCACCTTACCCTTCTGCTCCTTGATTCTTTCCCCAAGATCTCTCTCATCATCTTGATTTAGTTGAGTTGGGACAGGTTCTTGGCCATGATCTTGGTCTGTAAACCTGAAAGCTCATATAACAAACCAAGCACCAGACACTCCAAGAAGGGATGCATTCGCTGGTGGCAGGTGAGATACGGTTCTCAGAAATGGACCCCAGCCTGGGACCAGTCAGTTGAGAAGTATGCACACTGGGCATTTCATAAACTTAGCAGACAGAGAGATGGTTGCACATCTTTCGAAGAAACCTGGTGACCTTCCGTCTTGCATTGGGCATGCTTAAATGGACCGCTTAGCACTTTCCACTCACCAGGTCTGGCTGTGCCCTGGGAGCAGCAGGGTCTGGTGGGAATGCCGGTTGTCTTGCTGGCTGGACACTCTCACGGCACTGTGGGGACTCCCCCAGCTCATGCTGTCACCCTAATACCTGTGTGTCTGAGTAGACCTGGCTTACATTTGCCTATTTTTGATGCAGCCTATTCGGTTTTGTTTTCCATTCATTTTTCCCCTGGCTTCCCTAAGAAGCAACCTGTTAATCTATTATTATATAGTTATTTCATCATCAAGGTGATGTTTTTCTCAGTCATCCTGCTCCGTGCAAAGCCACTGTCACCAGTGAGTACCAACTGCTACGCCAAAGGATGGCTGCATCTTATAAACATGCACTAGAGATGGCGGATGCATGGGCACATTTCAAAGTTAGACAGAAACTTCTTTTCAAGGCATAATTCTATATTCCTATTCTTTCCCAATATACACTTCTTAGTATGGAAAATCCATAGATGTGTTTCATTGTGTTAAATGGTAAAAGTCTCTTGTTTCACTTGACTTCAAAATATTGGGTTTCTATTTTTTTCCTAATCTTAAATACATTATAACTTCTCTGTTGTTTCATGTAATACAGTTTTTCCCCAATAGGGAAACGCCTTATGTTTAAGCAATACAACTGACTTCCCTGATGCTTGAGTTCTGCTTTAAAAATACAGAAAGTAATTCATTTACATTCAAAGACTTTTGAAAAAAATCCACCTCGCCATCTTCAGATAGAGAAATATAATTCATCTTCCCACTTAAATAAAATAAAAGGCTGTGAATCATAAGAGTTAAACAGATGGTGGCAAATTATTGCATTATGATCTTGGCGACTGTACTCAGGAGGTGCCAAAGTGAGAAATGTTGCAGCATGAATCTGGAATGCTGCCCAAATGAAGGAGAAAACTTTATGCACATCCCTGGCCCTGACATCTGCCAGTGAAATATATCAATTGATTTCTGCTCCCTTCCTGAAAAAATTGGCCAGCGTTTGGGATATGGAGGCAAAAGTGTACAAACCACCCTGCTAAAGAATGCTCGGAAGGAGGCAGAGAGCTGGGTAATGATTAGGAACATTGTCTTCAAACCGCTTTCGTTGGGCACATGCTGTAGATAAGGTCCTTTGGTGGAGAGAAGTTGGGTCCACATGGAAAGGGGACAGACTGAACACTGGGAACACCCCAGATCCTTTATGCCTGGATTCCTCGGGGTGTTTCTCTTGTCCCAGTTTCTTTTCATCCCAGAAAAAATCAATTCCAGCCTCCTTGAACTCTGCCCCAGTGGAAGTCTCTTATCTCCATCGTGTTGACCCGTGTGTCAACTTCTTTGCAGAGAGAGCCAGTTTTAAGAGTAGGGAACAGAAGTCCAGGAGCATCATGCAATTCTAAATCACTCTGTCCTGTCAGAAGAGAAACACAAGACCATTAAAAAGAAAACACATAAATGAAATTATTCGTTTTGTAAGACACCGTGTCCACTCTCTGCAGAGCAAGACAGAGTTGTGGGAGGGAGCTGGTCAAGAATGTTAGTTCTTTCCAAAAGAGCTTTAAAACTCAAGAGGGAAATAAATGATGAATCAGACCCATTCGGGTGTGATGGATGCATACTTGGTGTCAAGTAGGAAATATAGAACTCAATTCTTGGACATATTCACAAGGAAGTCAAAGGCAGTAGACTGTTTGTAGACCCTCACATCAGATGAAACAGAACCAGGAACGTCCTACCAAGCCTAACTCAGTTACAAATAAAACGTGCCTCAATTTCTGTCTTCCAATGTTTTATATCTTAGTGAGAAATCACGATACCTATAGGAAGCAATGAAAACAGAAATCATTCAGGGACGACAACTATAAAAACTGTGTTCGTATCTTCCTCCAAGTGCTTTACAAACATTATACCCTTTAACTGTCATGAGGATCTCATGATGCAGGAGTCTGTTATGAATCTTGATTTATAAAAATGGAAGCATGGAGAGCTTAGCTTGACCAAGATCTCTGAAAATTGAGAAGATCAGAGTTAAGTCCTGTAGGGTTGTATTCCAGGGAGATGTTAGCTTGGAGGACAGTGGTCTCAGTAGGTCTTTTAAGGAAGAGGTGGGGCAAGGAGCTTGGGATAAGTGCTGACGCAGAACCAGAAGTTGGAAACTTGACGTCAGGAGCATGGAGTGGGGTATGCCTGGAGCGCTTCTGGGAAGTGGTTTCCTCAATTATTTTTTCAACCAGTGTCTTCTCTTGATAACATCTTTCTATCTCATTTGATGGGGAATTTAATGTTATATCTCAGCTGAAGGGGCAAAACCCACAAAGGGACCAGCAAGACCTCCCAGGCAGGGCCATTGCCTTCCTGCTTTTGTGCTTCTGTAAAATGGCTTGCTTCTAGGAAAACAAAATTTGCCTCTAAAATTCCATTGGTTCCCAAAAGCTCACTCCTGATTGGTCCATTTTAACACCTCATTTGCATTTACCCCTAAAACTCCATTGGTTCCTGAAAGCTCACTCGTGATTGGTCCATTTTTAACACCTCATTTGCATATGGCACGAACTTAATTGAAACCTAAAACCCTATAAAAGTCTGTGTAAACCTGCAGTCGGGGTACAGCGCTTGGAGTGTTAATAAACCTGAGTTCTCCAACCCTCTGAGTGTCCCTTGGTCTGATGGATTCAGGTTTCTGTAACAAATTAAATTAGTGCTACTTTGGGAGAAGAAATATTTTTGTCATGCTTTACATATATACTATTAATGTAGTCATTGAATGAGCTTAATTGTCAAGCTCTTCTACAAGTAGACTGTAAGGGATAAAGAATATGTGAATAACAAGATTTATAAGCTTAATGTAATAGACATTATTCCTGAATCCAACACTTACTATAGATTCTTCTCAAGTAATTATGAAATGTTTATAAAAATTGGCTGGGTTTTTCCATAACATAAATTTCAATGTATTTTAAATATTGATATAAAACAAACCATGTTCACTAATCACAATGAAATTGGGGCTGATATCAACAGTGAAAACAAATATTTGTGGATTAAAAAGGGAAACCCAGCCAAGTACTTTCAGAATTAAAATATAAATCTTAATAAAAATGTAAAAAAATTGGAATTAAATGATGAAAATAAAGCATTTCAAAACTACTTTCAGCCACAGTGGTGTTAGATGAAGAATCATACCTTAAAAATTTGTTGAAAAATAAAAATGGTAAAAAATCATTGGGCTAAGCCTCTAATGTAAAAGTTAGAACTAACAAAAGACTAAGCTGACATACAATAGGAAATTGGGATGATAGGATAATAAAGACCTAAGTGTAAAGGAATTAAAAAAATAGGGAAATTAAAAATTGGTAGTCTTAAAAGACTTCAAGTAAAGCTCTTGTGATAACAACAAACAGAAAATTGCAGAAAGGTGGTTCCCTACTGAGGACTGGCCTTCAGCTCCCACTGCTCAGGCCACTGAATGGGTGAGAACAACCCCTGAGTGGCCTTAAGCTGTTCTTTCATCCCACAAACTTTTAAAATGGAAATAAGTTGATGGAAAAGAAGAAGTTTCTAAAAATAAAATAAGATAAAATTAAATTAAAATAAAATAAAATAAAATAAAATGTAAATGCTATTAAACAAGGTGAAAGAAACTGGCTTTATATATAGAAAACTTACACTGAAGTTTAATTAGAGGGTAATATGGGATGAAAACCCCACAGGCTGACGTGAGCTTTAGACAGGGGAAGAAAGGGGTTCCCAGTTGTAATAAAACGGATAGACCACATGTGATAAGAGAGAATGCCATCTTATAAAAGGGTACAGAGCAAGAGTTTTCTTCTTTGCTTACATTAAGTAAAACTGAAATGGAATGAAGTGTATGTGGGAACTTCCTATAATATCTTACTATCTTTTGGTAAATCTAAAATTATCCCAAATCATGAAAAAAAATTTATGGTTTAAGTGAGTAAATAGGGGACATGAAAGGATGTCTGGGCAATGGACTTATTTTGAAGTTCTATGCCATGGGTCGTGTGAACCTGTTGAATGAGTCTATGTGGAGACAAGAGGGTGAGAGACCTGAGAAGCCAGGAGATGTCATTTGCCAGCCTCACAGGCAAAGGGTGGCAGGACTAGAGGTGGAGTGAAACATCGCACCTCAGTTGACAGGCGTTTTCTGAAAGGTGGGACGTGATTAATGTGTTGGCTGATGACCCCCACCAGGATAGCCTGATCCTTCCTACCAGGGCGTGAAGAGTAATTGTTTGCAAGCCAGAAATGGAGAGCATGCAGGACTGCAACCCATGAATCAGCTTTGTCATGGGCAGAAGTTTTGGAGAGGGAATTAAAAATGGAGGTCAACGGGCTGTCATTTGAAAAGGTTGCTCCAGGAGTGATGACTGTGGAGAAGTTGGCTATGACAGGGAAGTGAGAACAAAAACAAAAACACAAAACAAAACAAAACAGAAAAAGGGCATTAGAACTGTGGTCCTGTGGTGACCAGATTCAAAGTAGCTTCCGTGACTCTTGTCTGTTGACTGATATTCATACCATTCCATGGTTCCCCCATCCCTCCACCTCACCCCAATGAACAGGACTGACCTGTATCACCAGCAAAATATTAGAAAAAATACCATGTGTGGTGTCTGAAGCATGACCTAAAAATCGTGGCTTCTACTTTGGCCAATCTCAAATCATTTATCACCACGCTGCCGTATTATGAGCCCTGGGGACATTCATGTGGTGAAGGATGCCTCCTGCTTCCAAAGACAACACTGAGTTTCCAACTGTCAGAGCAGCAGACAGCTAGTTGAACAGAGAGAGGGGGACGCAGGCAAAACGGCAGGAACTGGGCAGAAAGGAAGGGCGCGGGCCAAATGCAGGGAACCACACATCATGTGAGCACCAGGGGTCCCTGGGCAGAGAAAGCAAAGCAGGAATCTCTGGGCTGCTAAGTGTCACAGATTTTAGAGTGACAAGCAGTCTGGAGGCCAACAAACAAAGATGGGAAAAGGCATGAATCTCCAGTGTCCAAATGTAACATTTTGCTCACTATGCCCTCATTTCAATAACATTAGCCTTGCAGATCAGAAGTCCCCATCATGCACCGAGGCCATGACACTTCCAATCCAGACTCAATAAGGACAAAAATCCTTCCTCCCCTTGGGAAGGTGGAGCTGGGATGATAATCAGGGAATATGACCCCAAACCCTTCCCTCCCCAGTGAATATTCTGCCCATTCATTTTTACACCCTGTGTAACCAACTTGCCAAAGAAACTCAGGGCAGCTGCTCACCTGAGTCTGCCCGCTTGCCCTGTGAGAGTGTGCCATCCATCCACTTGCCTTTATTAACCTCCGTGTCTCATCTCTGAATTCTTTCTGGGACAAGACGAGAACCTGGAACACTGGTTACATCTACCAGCAACACAACCCCATGAACTAGCCTCCTGGGATGGTCCCCACCGTAATCAAGCTTGGTGACTTCAGCCCCCGCTGCCAACATCTTGATGGCAACCTTGTGAATACACCCAGGTAAGCGGTGCTCAGAGACACTCTACGAGATGATAAAGGAGTCTTGTTTTCTTAAGCCAGGAGGATGTGACAATGTGTTGTGGGTGGATTCAAGAGGCAGGGCAGTTCGGGGGTGTCCAGCTTCTTGTCTGCAGAGTAAGGTGATTGCTTCAGGAACTTGAAATATTCCTTTCAAGTGTAAGGTTGTGTGATTCAGTTTCCTTTCATTGAGTGTGAAACACACTGGACTCTGGTATTTACCGATACTGAAAGATGCCCTTGGGTGCGGCTGGGTTGATGTTATAATTGAAGATGAAGGAGTCTTTGATTTAAGCTCTGAAGGAAACGAAATGTTTTTGTTTTCTTCTTTTTTCATCTGTGCCTCATTTTTATTTAAATCAGCTAAATTCCTGCACTGTAGGAACATCATTAGATTGTATTTTTCACAGTGACTTTTTTTTTTTAATGAAAAACTTGGTTTCAGTGTATGTAGGGATCAGAGATAAGACCTACACGTGTTTTGAACACGTAATTTCCAGGCAGAGTGTAAACGATGCTCACTGAGTGTGGACAGATTAGACCGGAAAGCCTTTTAGATCGAAGTGATTAGAGAAAATGTGAAAGGAAGTGTTTATTTCTGTTCTGCCTTAATTTAATGCTAATCGCAAGTAGAACAGATCACAAGATAGAGTCTTGAGAAATCCTCTGCTCTAATCCTCTTTCCTCCCCTCAACGGAGTGGTGAAGATCTGACCTGTTTGAAAAGTAGGTTGAGTGATGGAAACTCAAGTTTAAGAAGGAACATGGCCACAACATGGTAACACAAGTTACAGTGTAATTTTCAGCTTCCTTTTAATATGTGACCAGAGAAGATTAAAAAGTAGTCATATAATGTTCGTCCCCAAAAGCTTTACAAATTAATTTTTATGAAACATTTACATTAGCGGTATTGTTTTCAACATCATTAGAACAAGAGCCTTAGAGATAAATTTGTATTTTCAAGGATCTCAGTTGTGGCGAACAAAAGAAGGAATTTTTTTCTTTTTTTTTTGTAACTTGAAGATATGAAAGTCTACCTCCAAGGGCAGTATTTGTGTATCAATCCACAGGTATTTCTGCACCTAAAATTGTGATGGCCACTGTGCAAATCCATTAGGACCACCGTGAAGCCACTGAGTTATGTCATCTCTCATCCAAGGATGTCAAGGAGGTTGATCAGCAATGAAATGATAGAATTCTATATCCTGTGAAAGATATTTGCAAAAAAAAATGCACATAAAAGCATGTAAGGAATCTTAAAATCAGAAGATTCCAAGAGCGGGGAGTGGTAGAGCTGAAGTTTGAAGCCCGTGTGGGAGTTGCATGAAGACAAAAGCAACTTAGGGCAAAAGGATGTCTGTAGACCTCCTGGCTGGGGACCTGGGGACCCATGTGCAAAAGCATAAGTGTCCAAATGGCACGGCACACTCACAGGTTTATAAACATCCCAGGACAGTAGAAGAGAGCATTGTGGGAAGCCCAGCATGGGAATGACGCCACCCAAGAAGGGAGCTGCCAGTGCACAAAAAAGGTTTATGAACTCAACTATGGGCTTGGAATTTTACCCTGGAAGCTACAGGCAACCAGTGAAGCATTTATCGATAGAGAGTTCTCTTATCACGTTTATAATGATGCTTTGGAAAGAGCAGAGAAAGTAGATTTAATATAAAGGGAGTCCACGGTTGCATGATCTATTTCCACCAAGTCCTCAACTTACAGCCATGTTGTTTTAAAGTCACTTTCTCACCCTCTGGGTTTACCTGAAATTTTAATGACATTTCGATTTCTATCTTATGAGAGACCCCAAGAAGCAAAACTGGAGACAAAACAGAAGCGACTTCTATGCAGTTGCTGCACTCTTGTTGATTTTTTTTTTATAATGGTTTGGTTTTGTTTGATTTCCCTTAGTGACCATAAATTCTTTCCTTCGAAACCCTAGCTGCCCAGTAGAACTGAGCTAGGAATTGCCGGTCAGTGGTTACCTAGGAACTCCTTAACATTTGTGTAATAAATATATTAAGCAGGAATTGGTCCTGCAAATGTTTATAAAAAACCCATTCACGTATTATTAAGGGATGTTATTTGATGATAATACTCAGCTATTCATTATACAGTGAGGATGGCCATGAATGTAAGAACTTGGAAGGAGAAGTTAGTTTGGGAGAAAAAATAAAACATTTTAATGCTTGATTGTTCTGGCCAAGGAGATCTGGCAAGCAAGGTGAGGACAAGGCCATGACAGTAGCCCTGCAAACGTCCTTGTTCTGCAGTGATGGCAGCAGAGTTTAGGGAGGAGAAAGGCTTTTTCAGAATGTGAATTAATTCAGCTTCAGATAAAAGGTATTTGAGTTTGGGAGATGTCCCTGGTATGACTGTGAAAAGCCTTGCTGGGCATGTGAAGCCAGAATTCAGAAGGTAAGATCCATGCAGACTTCAGGATTAAAGATGCTTATGGACATTTTCCATAAAGGGAAGGAGTACGCGAGGGGGACAAAAGAATGCAGGATGGAGAAGCACGTGGAGAAATGATAACGTCTTCCGAGGAAGCTAATTTAGATTAGCATGTTTTATACATAGAGGCTTATAAAATGCTTCTTCTGTAAGAAGGAGGAGGAGGAGGGGAGAGGGAGGAGGGCAGCAGGGGAGGAGGGGGAGAATGAGGAGGAGGGGGAGGAGGGAAAGAAGAAGATGAAGAGGCAGAAGAAGAGGAAGAAGAAGGAAGAAGAAGGAAGAAATAAGAAAAAGTAATATATATATAATACATATATTATATTATACTATATTATTATATATTATATTATATATTGTAATTATATATAATTATATATTATAATTATAGTATTATATATTATATTATATATATATTATAATTGTAGATTATATATTATAATTATATATAATATGTTATACTATTATATAGTATAATTATATATTGTATATATTATATTATACTATTATATATTATATATAATTATTATATATCATATATATAATCATATACATTATATTTATATATATATATATAAATAAAATAATTTGTCTGCTGGGCTGCCATAATAAAATGTCACAGATTTAGTGGCTTTAACAACAGCAATGTATTCTTTCACAGTCTCACAGTTCTGAAGGCTGGAAGGACAGAATCAAGATGTCAACAGTGTTGGTTTGTCCCGAAGCCTCTCTCTTGGCTGAGGGATGGTCACGCTGTCACCATGCCCCCATGTGGCCCTTCCTCTGTGTATGCAGCCTCGATGTCTCTTCCTCTTCTTGCAAGGACCCCAGCTCCATTGCATTAGAACCCACTCGTATGATTTCATGCCATTTTAACATCTCTTTAAAGGTCCAGTCTCCGGATGTAACCACATAGGCGGTTAGGGCTTCAGCATATGGCTTCGGCAGGGGGAATCAATTTAGGCAAAGACTGATTCCTTTCAGCCTTAGATGTTCGGCATCCGTAGCTCCTGCCTGGATAAGGATGGTTCATTCAGAGTCGGACACTTGCCTTGGAGAGGGTCCATTCATTTCTAAACCGGAATTTTTCTGTTAAAAATTTCCAATGGGACACAGAAGATAGGCACTTGGCTGAGTAAGTCAGTCTGAGCTTGCCCGCTGGGGCTGCGATGACTTGGAGGCTGTCTGGGACCGTGAACATGGGTGAGCCCGTCTGTCTGTGAATGGCTCACAGAAACAGTGAGCACCCAGCTGAAGGAGCGGCTGTGTGACGGACCAGTCTCTCCAGCTCCCAGATCACCAAGCCTTCTCCAGGTAACTTCAAACGTACCCAACACTTTAAAATACTTCCTTCTTTTGCTTAAAGTCCCTTCTGTGTTAGTCTGTCATCCAACTTAAATTTCACTAGGAAACAAAGGATGATGGTGGGGAAGGATATAGCTCAGTGGTGGATCACTGAACATGCACAAGGTCTTGGGTTCAATCCCCAGTATCTCCATTAAAATAAATGTGTTAATAAACCTAATTATCTGCCCAAAATAAATGTAATCATAGACAGAAAGAAAAAGAAAGAAAGAGAAAGAAAGAAAGAAAGAAAGAAAGAAAGAAAGAAAGAAAGAAAGAAAGAAAGAAAGAAAGAAAGAAAGAAAGAAAGAAAGGAAGGAAGGAAGGAAGGAAGGAAGGAAGGAAAAGAAAAGAAAGAAAGAGAAAGAAAGAAAGAAAGAAAGAAAGAAAGAAAGAGAGAAAGAAAGAAAGAAAGAGAGAAAGAAAGGGAGAGAGAAAGAAAGGAAAAGGAAAGGGAGGGAGGGAGGAAGGAAGGAAGGAAGGAAGGAAGGAAGGAAGGAAGGAAGGAAGGAAGGAAGGAAGGAAGGAAGAAAAATCTTCTAGCAAAAGTCCAAGCACTGTTTCCACTTTCTCTTAACCTCAAGGAAAGAAAATCTGTCTTAATGATTCCTCTGTCTTGGTTTTACTGGGAATAGAGACAAAGGCAAAAATAGACTAAACACTCCTCTTCTAACATTTCTCTAATGTTATTCGTAGCAGCCAAGAATGTGGGAAAAATAGAACCAACTGGTCTCCAACCCTTGTCTAAACTTTAGAAAGACCAAATGAAGCCAACAAAGAAAGTCTCAACTCCATAAGGCCATGAAAAGTAAGCAACCAAACAGCACAACAATAGTAAGAGTTCTTTGGAGCCTGCCATTCCTTAGGGACAAGAAATGGCGAACAGAACTTGCTCAGAGGATCTGAACTAGACACGCCCCCGTATTTCCGATTGGGGCGATCTTTGAGAAGAAGCGTGCACAGTGAGAGGAAGCGAGTTCACTGCTCAGGCTTTGAAAGGAGAAGGCTTTCCTCTCTGGCTGGTTACGTATGCTCTCCACGCCTTTCATGCTCAGGAAGAACCTCTCCCAGGTGAGGACAATCCACCTTGTGTGTGCATCGTGTCTCGAACGTTGGGAACGTCTCCGCTCTACGTGGTGGATTCCATTGTAATTATGATGCCATTCCTCTTACTCTGATGGAGAACCCCTGCCAGATCCAAGTCTACCCCAGTTGCGATGCTTGGATCCTAACGCGTCTGCCCATTTGGCCATGGGCGCTGACCTAGACGGAGCCCTGCTCCAGGAAGCCCTCTCTGCTAGTGCAGGTCTCGGCGGGCTTTCTGCCTGCCACATCTGGGGTCCAGAGGTCAGTTCAGCATCCTGGGCTTCCTGAATGTGAACCCAGATGGAGGGCTCTGCACCGGCTGGAATGCAGCTGATGGGTGGGAGCTGGAGGGGAGCTGGTACCTACCTAGATGGATGAGTCCAGTTGCACTGAAAGACTCAGCCAGCTTAAAGGGCCCCTTGGCATTGGTAAAATCCAGGCTTCTGGGGTACAGCAGAGAGCTACAATGGAGTTAGCAATTTGGGGGCACGGGGTATCGGGGAAGGTGAGTCAGAGTGGCTGAGGTTGGCGAGTGAGAAAGGGCAGTTAACTGAAGTTCACAGACAATGCAAAGTCGCCCTGGCTTCACTGTATTATCCTCACTTTTTGGTGTTTGCTCCCCTCATTTGACAACCAAGCTGTGTCTGAATCAAGGAAAGGGTCCCCGTGTGAAATAACATATTTCCCCAAAGCTGGATGTGGCCACTCTTTCTGGTTTTGAAATCAAGGCACGGGTCATTGAGAACACCAGGAGATGTCAAATCAAGGCTTGCATGATCAGTTGAGGAAAAACAAATTGATTAATTTTTAAATATTGTAATATTTTAAATGGATATCTCATTTACATTTATGTGAGAAGCGGTCTGCAGTGAGGATTTATAGATCTCAGATGAACCCCAGAGCTGGGGGAGAGAGTCTCCAACGCATTACAAGATGCCAAGTATTAACTGCGAGGGAGTAAATTATCCCTTGATTATCAGGCTAATTGCCTAGAATGCATTATTTTTCCCCACATTTCTATGGTCATGCAGGATTTGATCGGAGGGTTGTAAGGAGACCAGGATGCTGGCTAAACCAATGCTTTATATATTTTTTTTTTTGTCCCAGAATTGTGCTCAATTGTAGAGCACAATTGCATGACCTCTTTGTCCCACATCATGAAAATCTAAATGTGATTTAGCAGGGTCAACAGCAAAAGTCATAGTTTATTTCTTGCTAGCTGGGTTCAGCTAGCTTCATTATTCTTTGTGGTTCTTGTTGATGCAATAGGCATCTCAGGATAAAATGTCAGTGGATATAATGCTACCCTGAGAGCTCTAATTGGTGGGATTAAAAGAAAAAAAAAGACAAATGAATATAAATACAAAACAGAAACAGACTCATCGAAAACAAACTTGTGGTTGCCAGGGGGAAGGGGATGGGAAGGGACAGAGTGTAGATACTGACAGATGTATATAGAATAGATAAACAAGATTATACTGTAGAGCCCAGGGAAATGTATACAAGATCTTGTGGTAGCTCACGGTGAAAAAGAATGCGACAATGAATATATGTATGTTCATGTATGACTGAAAAATTGTGCTCTACGCTGGAATTTGACACAACATTGTTAACCGACTACAACCCAATAAACTTAAATTAAAAAAAAATGTCAACCATTGGGATCATTTATACGATTTCTGTGTTTGCTATTTCTGTTCAATTTTAATTACAAAATAAATTGCCTCGTATTTCTAATAAACAAGAAAGCTATTGAAATGTTAAGTTGGGTATCACATTGCCAAGAAGTCATTTGAAAATTCACGGGCTTCACATGATGATAATGAGATTTTCTTATTTTCTGGAAGTAACAGAACGTATTGAAGTATTGACGATCATCGTGCCTTCTGTTTAGCGCGTTATTTTTAGCTGTCTTGGGAATGGAATGTAAATAGAAATGTCATCTCATTCATTAAGAAACCAGAGTAATGCCCTTGCTACGGTCTAGTTTCAATGTGCTGGTTGCACGTTTCAGTTTTAGTATCACACGCTACTTTTCATATGTAGATGGATAGTGGCCATATTTCCCATTAACGTTAGATTCATTTGAAGGGGCAAAACCCACCAAGGGGCCAGCAAGACCTCCCAGGCAGGGCCACTGCCTTCCTGCTTTTGTGCTTCTGTAAAGTGGCTTGCTTCTAGGAAAATGAAACTTACCCCTAAAATTCCATTGGTTCCTGAAAGCTCCCTCCTGACTGGTCCATTTCTAACACCTCATTTGCATATGACACGAACTTAATTGAAACCTAAAACCCTATAAAAGCCTGTGTAAACGTGCAGTCAGGGTCCAGAGCTTGGAGTGTTAACTCCTCTGGGCCCGCCGGCGTGATAAACCTGAGTTCTCCAACCCTCCGAGTGCTGCTTGGTCTCTCAATGGGATTCAGGTTGCTGTCACACATTAATAATTATTCATTGCTAGAGCTTAGAATAACAAAATATATTTGGCTACAAAAATCCTGTAGCAGTCACTATGATTATTTCATTTTCCATGATTAATGATCTTGGCATTTGGTTCATAATAAAATTGGATTACTTTGTATTTCTGCAGCCTTCTTCTAACTTCAAAATACTTTTCTCTTCCTTGCAATAATAGTGTGCAGATATAATTATCTCAGTTTTATAATGTTAATGCCATTAGCGATTTCTTTAGAAAATGGTGCGTTTTTGTAAATAATTGAAAGTGAAAAAGTAGTACTTTTTAACTTTTTTTTAAACCAAGTCAAATAATTTAAAACTGTTTAGGTGTTGACAGTTGATTTTGTAATTCCTCCAGTGATATCTTAGTAAGTGTATTTATTCCATTTAATATTATCCTTAATGTGCGAACTTTGATAAACTGTAAACTAGAAATATTTTTCAAGTGAAAGATACTCATATTGATCCCAGAAAGATTATAAATAAAATGTTGGCTATTTTGTAGCAAGTGTTTGGACCTTATGTAAACTATTTCTGCATTGTATATACTGTTGAAATAATTTTATAGCCATACTTAAAAAAAACCCTATTTCTTTATGAGTACTGCTACTGTATATTTATATATTTGTTAGCAAACTCAACTAACCTTTTACAAATGTTAAAGAGGGAATAAATTCTTAAAAAGCAAAAGTAAAATTTCCAAATTCATGTCCAGAGATGCTGGCAGCAAAATAAAAAGATTACATAACTGTCTTCATCCAAATAAAAGAAAAATAATGACACAGAAGTAGCAATTGGAACAAAAGGCAGATCCCAATGGTATATAATTCATATCAAAGGATGTTAAGAGAATCGTATTAGTTAAAGTCAAGCATACGGTCAGAGATTTCTGGATCCTGGCATATTAGGGAGTTAATACATATGAACTGAAATTCATTGACTAAAAATTGTCGAGGATTAGCGAGTTTTTAAGGAAAGAAATAGAAGAGATCGCATTTGAGGTTCTGATGGAGAGTGAGACACATTGGCAGCTGCCAGCGGTGTATTTAAGTCTGTGAAATTAAGAAACAACTCACCAGGCCTCCCTCCCCCAAATTACATTGTAAAGATGCGAGTAACAGTTCATAAAGCAAGATTTCTGCCCACAAACAATTAGATTCAGAAGGTGAGACTTTAAGTGCACAGAGACACATTCCTCTTTTTAGTTCTGCTTCGCAACAGGAAGTCATTGCTGTGGGGGGAAGATGCGTCCACATTAAAACTGCAAATTGATTTTTGATGAATAACACTACCTGTGTCCTGGAAAAATTTTGAAGACAGGAATAAGATAGAAGATATAACACCTGTGAAAAAAGTACATTTGACAAGGATTGTCATTAGAAATGTCGTGTGCCCTTGTGACATATGTGAATCTTTTATCATTTGCTATTTTTTTTTTTTAAAAAATAGTGAGGTCAGGAATTATTCTTCAGTAAAAAAAGCAATGTTCCTTTTGGTGTTACATTGCCACAAATAAATCTGTGAAACATTTTTATAGAAAAAATGATAAATATATTGTGTCAACTTTGACATTTAAAGATGAGAAGATGTCACATCTATCCTCACAGTAACAATAAAAAAAAAATCAATCTATCTATCTCTTTGAACCCATCAAGGATCTGAGATTATAGAGCAAGCTATGACTCTGAAACCCAGGAAGGGAAGTAAAGCCAGAGGGTCACAACTGAAGTCTGTTTCCCTGGACCTGCCAGAAATACGACCTCTCAGGAACACTTGAATGATAATTTTGGAGAATTAACAGAGGCGGAAAAAGGAATGTTGTGAGACAGAGGAGCAAATAGGGTCGGAAGTCCTAGGAAGGTTGGCACACAAGTTGGGGTTTAAACTCCGAACACTGCATCAGATTTGCACAGAAAGGGTCTGAGAAGGATTTTTCATGGCTCTGGCAGGAGGAAGGAGGAGCAATCATTGTGAAAGCTGCAAAGCGTTCCTTAACCAAGGCACACTCTTCAGAAGAAAAGGGCTTTGCAAGACCTGTATCCCACCTGCAGGAAGGGCATTTCTCCAAATGCAACATCGTAACCTTCTGAGCTCAACTATGAGATGAAGAGTGAGACACACCAGTGTGCAACCGCTTACCAAGGGGCAGAGTCTGGAAGACAGATTGAATCGTAACTATAGAGTGATACCCCCGACCTCACACCGTGCGGCAACACCAACAGGACTCCTACACAATAACGAGGGATGACAACTGAACGAGATGTGACACGCAGGGGCTTTCCGCAGAGGAGCAAGTGGGAAACAGCAAAACCAGTAGGGAAACAAAAATAATCTAAAGAGACAGAGCAATCATCAGAACCAGGCTCAGATCCAACATACAATTTCAGAATTACCAGACAGGGAGTTTAAACTATCTCTGGTTAATATGTTAGGAGCTCTAAGGGATAAAGTAGACAACGTGCGAGAATTAATGGATGGAGAGAAGGAGATGCTAAAAATAAAACAAAAGTAAATGCTAGAAATCGAAGACAGGATAACAGAATTGAAAAATGTTTCGATACCTCAGCCGACTGGGTTTGTCCTTGGGGAAAAAAAATGATGAGCTTAAAGATGGATCAATAGAAACTTCTCAGGCTGTAATTAGCCTTTAAGTAGCATGACTTTGGAGGGAAAAAACAAAACAAAAAAAACCCCAAAAAACAAACAAACAAAAAAACCTAGAGGAAAGATGCTGTGTTCTAGAAGAAGTTTAAGAAAATAGTGTTTCTTAAAATTAAACAGAGATGAGGTAAGATATTTTTAGACTACAGATATAAGGCAAGATGATGTGTCATTATGTGGAGGTGGGGGAGGAGCGAATCAAAAATGATTTGCAGGACTGTTGCAATGAATAGGGACCTTCCATTTCTGTAATAAGAGAGAGGAAGAAAGGGTCAGGGAATAAAAATGAAGTGGATGGAAAAAGAAAAGAGAAACATAATGAGGAATTAGAAGAAATGAGTTTTCGGTAAAGCTGTCAAGACATTTAGAGGTGGTTGTCAATAAAGTTCAATTTGAAAAGATTCCACAAGAACCGACTGGGCATTTATTTTAATGTTAAGCAGTGCAAATGGCTTGAAGGAACATGTTAAGACAAGGCAACTCATCTTGGTTTTCAGATTGCTTGGAACGTAGTAGGGACAGGTGTAATAGTGAACTGTTCAAGATGCTTTTGGAAAGAAAGAGCTGGCATTCCAGGAACATGCGTCTGACCCAGCTTCGGGGAGGATTCCAAGAGTGTGATGATTGCACCGACTCTGAAAGGGTGTGCTGGTGGGAAATCAGAAAAGACGACACACAACTTCAGGCAGAGGGAACCAGAGGAAAGACGTATGAGGGAGCGTGGCTAGGTTGGATCACCAAAGAAATTGGAAAAAACCAAACCAAACAAAGCAAAAAAAATTGGGATCTGTCAGTGTCTGAAGGCATCAGCTGAAGCCGGATCATTGTGATGGGAATGCTATGATGAATTAATTTTATTTACTTCTTTTAATTTTAGAAACATCATGCAGATGGTAGATCGTAGAGTGTCATCTATCTTCATCATGATAAGAACTAGAACCTTCATCCGGAGTGTGGTGTGGAAGTTGGCTGGGGATAGGAGAAGGGTGGAGATTATTTTGAACAGCTGCTAAGAGGAGAGTTATAATGAGGCACTCAGAAATGAGGAAAGCATTGCCAAGTGTCTCCAAGACTCTGGCCCAAGCTGTGTAGCGTGAAATTGTGATGAATCTAGCAATCACAGCTATGTTAACAGCAGCCTAGGATGAGCAGCTCAAAGAACAAACAGATATGATAGCATTGATTTTTTGTGGGTGGTATGTGTCTGGCTGACTTTGGGGACAAAGGACGATCAGAGCATTGACTCAGGACACAAATGGGTGGAACTTGGAATCTGTTATGGGTAGGGATGGAAATAAATGAAGCCTTGAGAGGACTCAGAACACAGGCGAGAGGGGAGGGTCTGATGGGACCGATGTTGAATGAGTCCAGAATCAAATATGGAGGAAATAGCTAAAAGACTAGATCTTAGAGTCAGTGCAGGAATCTTACAGCTCAAGGAACCCGGGGCAGATTACTTTCTGGTAAAAATAAAGTTTAGGGTGTAAATCAATGAAAGTTCATGAAGTAGGTCAATGTTGAAGGTCTGAAGCATTGAGAGTCAGATGCTGGATAACTAAACTCAGAAGATGGGGAAGTTCAACAGCACAATGAGTGATGACCATCCCGGAGCTATGCCTCTGGGCACAAGACCACATTTTAAATGAGAGATAACTTGGAAAAAATGTGTAATGGATTTAATACCCACTCAACCAGAATGGAACGCAACACAACTTGGAAATAATTTTTGACTTTTGCATTTTAGTAAGTTGGGGATAATTGTGGCTTTTAAGGTGAGATCCTAGCCTATGAAATTTTCTGCAGTGAAATTATTTGCAGAAGTGTTAAATCAAGGTAACTCTACTTTTATTGACTATACTTCAATAAAAATATATTAAAAATATTGCAATGTATAAATAATATTTCTCCATTCTACTGTTAATGGATGTATGAGGGGTTTCCTCTAGAGGTCTCCCCATTTGTGAGTTTTGTGCATATTAAATACCACCGACATTATTTATAAGGTCCAGTCTTTATGGGACAATGACCTTGGCTTGTTATCTGTTCAAAACTATAAACCCATTTTCTGACATGGAGCATGGTCTGCTAAATGGTCAACCAGTATTTGTGAAATGAATGAATTAGCCCTAGAACTGAGCTCAAATTATACAGAATTATAATTCTACTTTGTCTCTTCTTAGCTCAAGATTTTTGACAAATTACCTTATTTTTGGTTTTGATTTTGCGTCTGTCACATTGGTATAAAACAATAAAGCACAGGAGTGTATTGGGAGGAAGTACAATGAAAACATTAAAATTCCTCATAAATTATAGTGGTTAAATACATTTATCTGAATTTAACATTTCTTTTCTCGTGTTAAGTAAACTGTTCAAAGAAAACTAAGACAGTATGTTTAATGTGATATCTTTTTCTTTCACACAAGCAATTGCAGATGCAAATATATTCCCTGTTTTAATTAGAATCCATCACTTTATTGTTCATTGCTTTAACAACAAGATATAATTTTCTAGCTGTTGAAATACAAATTGTAAGTATGTAACTCTTAGCGTGTTCACATTTAGCTCCAGAAAACAACTAAGACTGTGTTGGGGAATGTTTCTGTTGAGAACATCTCTGTCTCTATAAAAATCCATCGTATGCCTTTCCAGCCAGCAATGCCCCAGTCAGAACAGTAGAACCTTCTAGAATTTTTTTCCAATGCTTTTGAGATTTGTCCAGGTTGTGGCATTTATCAGTAGTTTGTTATTTTAACTTTTCTTTAATAGTGAATCGGACCTGAAGAATATCATACTAGGTGAAGCAAGCCAGAGAGAGAGAGAAAAATATCATATGATACCACTTCTATGTGGAATCTAAAAAAAAAAAATAGACAAATTTATTTACAAAACAGAAACAGACTCACAGACATAGAAGACAGACTTATGGTTACCGGAGGGGCAGGGGGGGAGGGGGTGGGAAGGGATAAATGGGGAGTTTTTAGATTTGCAGATACTAACTGTTATATATAAAAAAGATAAACAACGAATTTATACCATACAGCACAGGGAACTGTATTCAGTGTCTTGTGGTAACTTATGGTGAAAAAGAATATGAAAAGGAATATACGTATGTGCATGTGTGACTGAAGCACTGTGCTGTGCACCAGAAATCGACACAACATTGCAAACTGTGCAATATATTTAAAATATTGCATCATATAAATAATATTTCTCCATTCTACTGCTAATGGATATATAAGTAGCTTCCCATTGTGCTGTAATGAATGTGCTCTCATCAATCTGTTTGTAAACATTGTTACAAAGTAACTTAGAAACTAATCCAAACTCAATGATAATGAAATTAGGACATATTAAAAATTGACGGTTATAGCTAAAACATATGGTGACACAACTTATAGCTTTAAATGCAAATATAACTGAACAAAGTCTGAACATAATCATTTAAATATCTACTTCAAGAAAGGAAATTAATAAACAGAACAATAATTGGAAAAAAAAGTGGAATTAAAAAGGGCTGCTAAATTAAATAGAAGACAGTCAGGTAAATTTAAATTTGAAATAAACAAACAATAACTTCTTACTATATGCAGTTCCTAACTATTTCAAGGGATACATTTATCCTTTCAAAGATTATTTATCTAAATTTAAATCTGTGTGTCCTATTTTATTTTCTTCTGTCTGCCATTCCTAAATGGAAAGCTACTAACTAGGCTAAGAACACTAACAATGAAACAGAGAACAAACATATGACAAACATCAATAAAGACAAAAGTTAATTCTTTGACAAGACTAATGAAATTGATAACACTTGACAATATCGTGGAGCAAGAAGGAGGTGGACCCTGGAGGAGAGATAAGGGAGAAAAAAAACAGACATAAACCAAGTAAAAGATAAATAATAATTAATTACTACAGATTCTAAATACATTTTAAAAATTAGGAAATTATGATTGACTTTATAAACTGACTTTAGTCTATAAACATAAAAGTTTAGATGAAATAAATTCCTAAAAAAAAATACTCATTGGAAGCAAACAAAATTATGAATGGCAAAGTTCCATCCGTTTTTACAAAAAAGTATTAAATTCAAACCATAATTAAAAAGCTTTCCTCAAATTAAAGACACAGATGTAATTTTAATGTTACTTAATTGATACTGGTTTTCCTAGGTGTGAAAATTACCTCGTGACGATGCAGATGGAGGTATTTGATCTTAGCAGTTCCAGGAAAACTATTTCTCAACACCACTGTCCAAAAATAACCCTCTCTTTTATTCTCATCAGACAGCAAACACAGCCGAATGTTAACTATTGGTAAACTTAGGAGAATTGTGCTTTTTTTGTTCCCAACTTTTTTTTTAAATAATTTTTTTTAAAGCTGAAAAATATTACCTGATCCTCAAAAAATTTCATTAGAGCTATGGGAGAATTTTTCCGTATTTCTGTCAATTATATTTGAAGGGACTTTTTTTTTTTCTGTTCCCTATTGATACAAATACTATATTAGCGAATTCGCAAAAATGTATAAAGAGATTTCTACTTTAATTCAGCTCAAGAGATTTGAAATATTAGACTACTTGCCTCAAAGAAAAGGTTATATATGTATAATATGCATATGAAAATTATATATGAGTGGATTTAGTAGGATATTCTATATAAAGCCTATATTTGAAAAATCAAATTTATACTTAGATCCTGGAAAAAAATAGAAAATAACACTTTTAAGTTATAATATTTACAACAGCTTCAAAAATGTCTACTGTCAATGAAGAAACGTATGAAAAATGGGCAAGATTCCATCCTTAGAAAAAACTATTAAAATTATACTGACAGAAATTAAGTAAGACCAAAGTGGATATCATGTTTCTTTCTTTGAAAGATTCAATATTGTAAAGATGTTTGTTCTCTCAAAATCGGTTAGTTCAGACCTGTCCTCATCAAAACGACTGGAATTTTCTTTATCTGTGTGGATTTCGTGTTCTGATTCTAAAGTCTATCTGGTAATCAAAAGGACTAAAAATGGTTAAAACTCACATGAAGACCAGAGGAGAGGACTTTTTCACAGATATTAAGTCCCATTATAAGACTAAAATAATTGAGTCCTGTTGATCCAAGGATGAACAAGAAACCAAAGAAAGTAAAGTCAGTCCAGAAAGAAACCCATCGACGTAAGGTCTCCATTTAGGAAAAGTGACAACGTGGACCAGTCACAAGCTGTGCTCTTTGCAATAAATTGTGCTGGATTATCAGACATCTGGCATTTGCAATGCAATGAGTATTTTCCTTTGCATTTCCTCCTTCGTCCATCCCCCATTCCTTGAAGCAATGGGATCTGAATATGCAGCAGGCTTGTGCCGGAGGTGGTGTGTGACCTGCCACCAGCGATCCTGACAGTTACGGTGAGCACCGAAATCATATGTAAGTTGCTGATGGAATTTAAAATGACAGTATTCTAGGAGGATTTTGTTGAAGTTTTTCTGTTCTTTCCACTTTAATGATTAAAATCTAAAGCTCAAAGTGTGACTGCTACAACACAAAATCATGTCAATGGCTTCAGTTATGGTCCCTGCTTAACTGACTCAAATCTCTGTGTATATTCAGAATCCCGTCCTTGTCAGGGCGTTGAATCCAGCTTCTTAGGAAATGTCTCTGTCCCTTCGCTGCCTTCAATGCCCATCTGGAGCAGAGCTTAGTCCTTTCTTAATACCTGGGGCCTGAATTTACTTCTGTGTTCCCTATTTCACTGAAAGGAATGACAGTTTGTCCATAAGCATCCCCTTTGATTATTTCTTCTCTGGTCTCTTCCTCTGTCCTGCGCAATCGAAGGCTACTATTGTGACAGCAACCTGAATCCCGTCCAGAGACCAAGCGACACTTGGAGGGTTGGAGAACTCAGGTTTATTACGCCTCTGGGCCCAGAAGGGTTAACACTCCAAGCTCTGAACCCCGCCTGCAGGTTTACACAGCCTTTTATAGGGTGTTAGGTTTCCATCAAGTTCATACCATATGCAAATGAGGTGTTAGAAATGGACCAATCAAGAGAGAGCTTTGGGGAACCAATGGAATTTTAGGGGTAAGTTTCCTTTTCCTAAAAGCAAGCTGTTTTACAGAAGGCAGTGGCCCTGCCTGGGAGGTCTTGCTGGTCCCTTTGTGGGTTTTGCCCCTTCGCTGTAAGGTTAAGCTTATCTCTTAAGTTGGTTCACATATCACCAGTCTCACCATCATTGTAGTTTATTCAATTGCAATAGTCAGGGTTTTCCAAAGAAAAGAAACCAACGCAATGTAATATATAGCATGCATATTTAACATATTTTCTATATATAATATATATTTTATATATGAAATATGCATTACATATTATATGTATGCATTACATATTACATGCATTACATGCATAATATATTATGTAATGCATATTTCATGTATATATAAAAATACTCATTTTAAGGAATTGGCTCGCATGATTTTAGAGGCTGGCGAGTCCAAACACTGTCTGCTAGCAGAATTTTCTCTTGCTTGAAGCGGGTCAATCTGTAGATCTAGTCAAGCCTTCAACTGATTGGACGAGGCCCATTTACACTATGGACGGAAACCTGTTTTACTCAAAGTCTACTGACTTAGGAGTTAATCTCATTCAAAAACACGCTCCCAGGAACATCCAGATTGCCTGACTTATGTCTGGGAAGCGTGATTCCGCCAAGGTGACACATACGATTAACCATCACGTCAGTCACGTTCTCCTTCATTGAAGCTGCCAAACCCTTTCTTGTAGGATTTCCTCACATCTATGCATGCCTTCTGCAGGTGGCCATTAACACTGTACCACAATGTCCATTCAAAAATGTACCTTCAGTCAGGTCAGGTCATCTCTTGTCGAGAAAAACCAATGAGTAAGCAAAATTTGGGGGATTTAATGGCAACTCCTCAGTGTGGGTTGTGCCATGATTTGTGTCTGTGTGTGTGTGTGTGTGTGTGTGTGTGTGTGTGTGTGTGTGTGTGTGTGTGTGTGTGTGTGA
Organism: Vicugna pacos; assembly: GCF_048564905.1. Taxonomy (NCBI): domain Eukaryota; kingdom Metazoa; phylum Chordata; class Mammalia; order Artiodactyla; family Camelidae; genus Vicugna; species Vicugna pacos. The sequence continues at coordinate 1,690,263 of NC_133022.1, forward strand.
TTGCTGCTTGGTGTTTACATTTCATTCCATTTTGAGTATTCTCCCCCAATCTTTCTCTGAATAGATTTTAATAATACTTCAAAACGAGCTTAGCAGCAGCATCCTTCAGGAAATCTCTAAACCAGTCAAGGGAGTCTTTGTCCTATGTGTTTCCATAGCAATTTGATTGTTTCTTTTAAAGTCATCATCGGTCCTGTGTAATTTCTAACGTTCTTTGCTCTCTCCTTTAACCCTTAAGCTTCTGGAAGGCAGCTTGTTCCTTAATGTATTGTTGCAACCATTCTTTATTACGGAGCTGGGGCCACAATTTGCACTAGTGCATAAGATTTCTCTTTAAATGAATGAATGCATGATGAATGGATAACACCCTAATAGTGCACCGTGGGAGTTAGAGTTCAGATATAATGCTTCTGATTCAACAATTAGCAATGTTTAAAATATACCAAATTGCCTCTATCACATATAAAGAAAAAAAAAACAGAACAAAGATAATATACAGTTTGAAGAGAAGATACAGTATTAAAAATAGGAAACTATTCAAACGCATCTCCCTGTGTGAAACTGAATCTTTCATCCAAAAGATCAGAAATAATTTATATTTTTAAGCTATGAATGTTGGCATAAAACTTTTAACCAATTTCTTTTTCTATTAGTTGTCTGGTATTATTTTTAAGTTCCTAACCTGTATCATTCAGGAATATATAATCCAAGCTGGTTCAAGTTTTTTCCCCCAGTTATTCAAGACCTAAACTCAGGCAATTATTCGCTTTGCCCACCATGCCCCCTCCCAAGTCTCCATCTAGATAGTTGGTTTGGGGAGAGAAATCAAGTTTCTAATTGTAGGCAATCATTGACGCTGTTGCCCAGTGAGATTCAGTTCATTCCATTTGACCCTTGGTCATCAACAAGGATGCTCAACAAATCAACACTCAGCTGTTATGTTATATCACAACCAGCCCGATACCTGGATCACGACTCACTTATGTTCTCTGCATTTTACTTGTCCACACTGGTTCTTGTTAGTCCACAGGACCACTTTCAACCATCTAATATTTCTAACTCTATATACAAAGTGAAAATATTAATAATTAGTGACAAAAGACAAGTCAAATACAAAAAAATAATAAAAACAGTCAGAGGTCAGCAAACCTACAGCCTGTATTTGTGAATAAAGATTTTTTTGGATGGTTCTTTTGTGAAATAAAGGCAGAGATGAGTAGTTGTAACAGGAATAGTAAAGTCTGCAAAACCCCAAATATTTACTATGTGTCCCTTTAAGGAAAGCCTGCTGATCCATGAATTATACTGATGGAATATGTCTCAAAGAGTTCAGAAGAAATGGGAAAAAAAATTGTTAAGTTCTCCAGGGATGTAATGACGTCCTAGCGATTCATACCCTGATAAATTATCATTTAAGAGTTTAGGTGAAATAAAAATGCTTTTAGGGAACAGAAAATTTATCATTCGTATATGCTTTCAAATATCAAGGAAAGGATACACATGAGGAAGAAGGAAACTAAACCCAGAATGTAGGCAGGAGATGCAATAATTAATGAACTAGGAAATTGTAACAGCTATAGGTAAAAACGAAGCATTGACTGCATAAAAAAAAAAGTAGTTGATGGTTGACTTTGAGCTTTCAAACATCATGAAAGAAAATATTTGGCAAAAATAACATATAATGTAGACTGTAGATGAACTAACACTTTTTATTCTGGAAATTGATATTCTGATGAGCTTTACTTGTTGACTCATCAAGTAATGTTAGAATTGAAGGCTCATCCTAAAAGAAAGGACATTTATATAACACTTCAAAATAACATGGGGACAAAGCTAGCCCTGATGAATCAAAAGAAAGAGATAAAGTTAGTATAAATGAAATGAGATAAATACATGCAAATATATGAGCAATAAACATGTATGAATAGATCAGTGGAACAGAAATCCCAGATATAGAACCACACTAAAGGAGCTGGTTAAGTTTGGACAAAAGAGAGAAGGACCCTCTGAAGAAAGGATGGTCTCCCCAACAAATGATTCTGGAACAGCTCAACATTGACATCCAAAAAAAAAAAAAAAAGAAAAAGAATGTAGACACAGAGCTATCTCTCGCATGAAAATTAACTGAAACTCGTTTATAGATCCAAATTTAAAACACGAGACTATAAACTTCTAGAAGATATGCTAGAAGAAAATCTAAGTGACTTTGGATGTGGTGATGACTTTTTAGGTATAACACAAAAAGTATGTTCTATGGAAGGAAAAAAAAAGTAGGATTTCATTGAAATTAAAAACCTCTGCTCTGTGATGGAGCAAGTTGCTAAAGTGGTATAAACCACTTAATGCCATTAAAATAGAAATTGTAGCTAAATAGACCATGTTCTATAAAAGTATACTATATTCATGCAGAAAATAGAAAACATGAATGGGTCTATAGTTACATTTTTAATTTGATTCAAATTTCCAGATACACATTCTTTCATACAAGATGTTTCAGATTGTGGAAGAAGAATGAGAGCCTTCTAACTTATTCTGACAATGAAAGTTTTAAGGATGATATAAGACAGAAAAACTAAAAGTCAAGTTTTTCTTATAAAATTATATACAAATATTTCAGATAAAATATCAGTATAATAATGAATTAATAAATAAAAAATTTGGTGATGGAATAGTTGTTAGCACAGGAATGTAAAGATAATTTAACATTAGCAAGTGAACCTAATTCCTGCTTCATGTTGAAGCATACATAAATGTATCAAGAGATACACTAGTAATATTTATAAAATTTATAATATTACCAATTTCCACAAAAATGCCTAGAAATCTAGGGATCTGATTAATGGAATATAAGTTTCCCAAGGTTTACAGAACATATGATTTAATGATAAAACTAAAACAATTCCATTTTTGTTAGAAACAATTAAACAATGCCGACTTCCCTGGCAATCATTTAATGTTTGGCTAATACCCTGAGAATTAAATTCCATAAGAATTAGAAATATGTGGCATGTAGATTAAATAGAATGAAAAACAATTTTCATTATTTGGAGATGGTTTGATTATACTTATACAGAATCCAAGACTAATGGTTAGAACTCAGAAGATTATCGGGGTTACTGAATACAAGATCCTAATACAAAAATCAATAGTGTTTTCATAAACGAGGAAACTGATAAAAACCATATTAAAAAATAATACATTCCCAGTAGAAGTGAATTTCAAGGCATAGAAGTAAGTCTGACACAAGGTTTGAAAGACTTTCATAAAGGAATTATTAAACACGGAAAAGCGTTAAAGAAGAATTACACTAGACAAATACAACAGATGAACTTAGAAAAGACTCTCGCACGAGGAAAGACAATTTTTCCTCCGTTCATCTGTTAAGTCAGCTGCAATTTGACTCAATATCCCAGTGGCTTGTTTATTATTATTTCGCAAAACGATGTGACAATAATTACCGCTGAATGAATGGTCAAGCATACCCAAGGCAAAGTTGAACACAAATAATGATAGTGAACTCACGTTAGAGAAAAGCAAAGAACAGTTCTAAAGTGGTAATAATTAAAAGAGAGAAAGAATCCTTGGGCCAGATAATAAAAGACACTGAAAATAATAGCTTGTCTAGAAACCCGCAAGGGATCAAAGGGTTTAACAATATGGTGGCATTAAAACCAGTGAAAGGAAAGGTAGATTATTAAATAAATGAGGCTTCCATTGGCTTTCCGCATGGATAAACAAGTGTGCGTGTAGAGTCCTTTAACACGACCTATTTTTACCAAAATTTTAGATGGATTAAAAATCCACAATGTCATAAAGTATTTTTTTTTTTTGACTCCGAGATAGAAACGGACAGAGAAGGAACAGCATATAAAGAAAATAGAGATCACCTTCGCTTCCTTATGGAGAAAGCTCTTATATTTAAAATATAGAAAAATAAAATAAATAAAATAATTAATTATTAATTAAAATAAAATAAAAATAAAAATTAAATGTGCAAAACACCATAAAACAAAAAGTTATCTTCAGGAAAATATTGTCATCATTTAAACATAACCATTTCTATTTGGCTTCCACCACCAATCGGATGCCAGGTACCACTTTGGCCCCATTTCACATGCCAACAACTGATGGGAAAAGATGACCCATTTTCTGTGGGGTTTAGACTTCATTTGTCTCGATGAGGTTGAGGATGTGTCTAATTGCACTGTCATGTTCTGTAAAGAATAAAGTGAAACATTTTGATACATGATGATTACTTTCCTACACATTTTTTTCCCTCTTAGTCTGTCTCTCCGGACTTTGTACATGTTGGAGTCATGTCCCCTGCATCGTCGATTACTATGCCCAATACCAAAAACCCTATAACACTAGGCTTAAATCCTACTAAAGACATTAACATTCTTGCACAAGAATGCTTTTACAAGGCGAAGGAAGTATTCAGAACTCTACAGGTGTGGTGATTTAAAGAATTCTGCCTTTGCAGGCATGAAACATGGATACTGATAACTATAATTTAGCCAAGGCCCATGACTTACCCTACAGATTTCTCTGTCTGATTCTCCATCACCAAACCACCAGCCTAACTTATTTCCACGTAACTGACTCTAGATCCCCATTCACCTAGAATGATTTTTGTCATTTATGCAAATAGTGCAAATTTCCACTCGTCTCCTGCAAACGTTCTGTGCCAGGGATTCCTGTTCACATTTGTCCGGGACTGTGGCACTACATTCTCATTAATGACAAGTGTTCTGCCCCACCAGCACTGGCAAGGACCATGAACTCCCTAACGCCCATCATTCTCTGCCCTATTCCAGGATTCTTGGCTCCTGCTTATCCGCTCTTAGCCGTTTCAGAACAACTGGTGGTAATTACTTAGACTGGGTTGTTTTGTTCTGTTCTATTTTGCTTTCTGGTTGTGTGTTTGTTTTGGCCATACTTGGGTTGGTATCTAATGTGTAGAGTGAATTTTATGAAAAGATAGGTATTTTTAGTTATCTTACCTTCAGGATAAGAGAAAGTTGTCTCAGAAGTATCTTGTCAAATGCCCCTCTGGATTCCAGACAGAGTATGCCTAAGGCTTTATCTTTGCTACCATGCGTTACCCATGTGAATTTTTACTGGCATGCTTTCTTTCAGCAAACTGAAGTTGTTTTCTGACAATATTTGGTTTTATTTCTTCACTCATATACTTACCAAAAAGATAAAAAAAATAAAAATAAAAACTTCATCAATTTACTTTTTATAACATTGACTTTCTTGGTATCTTAAAAATTGAATCTTTATTTTCTTAGACTGTATCTTCCAACATCACTATCTTTTTGCAGAATTCCCGAAATATCATTCAAAATTCTCAACAATCTAAATGTTGAAATAATATCTTTAGGACAAAAGAAATAATTTTGTAAAAGTTTCACTTGAATAAAGTCTCACTTGTAATAAATCAATGTATTGATGCTTAAGATGGATTCATTTACACGTCTTGGTAGATTCCCTTAAAATGTGTATAAGGCTCATTTTAATTCATTCAAAACATATTAATAGGAGCTTGGTTGAAACTCATTATTTTAATTAAAAAAAAAACAGACTCATGAATTTTCAAATAATAATTCAGAGCCAACTGGGTTTTATGAAAAGTATAATTTTAAATCATAGCTGTAATTTCATCATTTTTATTTCACATCAAGAGTCACACATCCTCAAAATTTATAAAAATATCTTTCTTATCATCTTAGAAATGAATGCACAATAAGCAAATTGTTCTCTCTGCAGAAACAGTAAAAAAAAAAAAGTTACCTTGCAAACATGATTCGAATAATTGATTTGCAGATCAAAGTCATGAGGCGGTGGCTACAGGAGTGAGTTTTTGAAAGAAAAACTGGTCATGTGAATTTGCATGTTGCATATAATTCCTCTTCCAGATACGTCTGGCTTACTCAACAAAGCTTGACCCATCGGCTTCTTAGCAAATGGCATCGGGCCAGATTGCTAAGCAATTGTTTTCAGCAAAGAAGGCAGCATTCAGTATTTCGGCATTCAGGATAACTTGTAATAAAGTAAGTCAATATTGCCATGCCAGAATACTGTCATTTAGTTAATGTGTCTTACATGGTTTATAACCATAAACCGATAAACCGTGGCACATATTGGTTCTGTTGTTTTCACCGTCACTACCGTGAAAATGACAAACCCCCATATGTCAAGGATTACCAAGCCTTCACATTTTTAACATCATTTAACTTGTAAATCTCCCTATCTTTTTAGTAGATACATCTCTGCTGCTATACAGTTAAATGTGATTAAGGCAGATCCTTGCCAGCATCCCAGTGGGACGGTTCCATGTCTTCATTTTAGTCCATTTATTTCATATCAGATGATTTATTCGCAAGGATGCCCATTAGCAGCCAAGCATGTTTCATGATGATGAATGATTCTTGACTTGATTATTTTTTCTTGATTATTTTTAATGCTTTTTCGTATGACGTTTCCAATTTCAGCCGAACCCAGAACCATCTGACATAATCCTAATGCAAGGAGATCAGGCTGCCAGGGAGCAGGCACCGCAGGGCCATACCTGGGGCGCTCATTTTTCTTAAAAGCTACAAAAATACGTCTCCTGGTGTGACATCCGAAGTACCAAAGAGCCTTCTCTGAAAATCACCCCTTCATTATGTCTTGGTAATTGCTGTTTTCTGTCTGATGAGTCTCAGGCAAGCTGTGAGACTTTGAATTATGGATCAGGGAGAGTCACGTGAACATTACCAACTACAGTTCACTTGGGCACGTCTGTTTTCCCTCTGTCCTCACTTTCCGTGAGCTGACCGAAATGCTAACTTACAGGACCTTGAGGTGAATTTCCCATTTAACAAGTGTTGTGCGTCCGTGGCAGCTGAGATATTGTATACAGCAGGACCCGAGAGACGTCCTCTTTGCCCTCAAAGGTTTCATTTGCAGGAAGAAATAGCTCAGCCTGAAATGTCGCCTCTGCTCTCACTTTATGGCCTGCAAGTTTTGATTATAGAATTACATTTGAACTGGACATTAGCAAGCTTGTATTTTGTTGCATACGTGTTTAACAAACTATCGGATGTGTGCAATTAACTCAATCAAAAAAGAGTGCAATGCCATGGAACTGAAATGGTACAGCAAAGTGTCACAGCTCAGTGTGACAGCAACCTGGATCTGGGCGAGAGACCAAGCGACACTGGGAGGGTTGGAGAACTCAGGTTTATCATGCCAGCGGGCCCAGAGGAGTTAACACTCCGAGCTCTGGACCCATCTGTAGGTTTACACAGGCTTTTATAGGATACTAGTCAAGATTTTGCAACATTGTATGCAAATAAGGTGTTAGAAACAGGCCAATCAGGAGTGAGCTTTATGCAAATGAGGTGTTACAAATGGACCAATCAGGAGTGAGTTTTGGGAACCAAAAGACTCTTAGGGATAAGGTTCGCTTTCCTAGAAGCAAGCAGTTTTACAGCAGCACAAAAGCAAGATAATGTCACCGGGCCAGGGAACCAGATGGCGCTGGCAGGAAAGTAGTGGCCCTGCCTGGGGCATCCTGCCGGTCTTTTCATGGGGTTTCCCACCTCAATACCCCAAAACACACTTTAGAAATATAAAGGAGAATTTCCCTAAAGAAGAGCAGGGCATGAGTAGAAAATAAAAGAAAATCCTTCCCACACTGCAGGAAATACCCTTTCAATAATCGTTTATTAAGTGCAACATGCATGCCACCAACTACGTAGGCTCAGTGATGCCTTTGGAGCTTGATAACATGGTCCTACTGTGTGAATTACCTTCTATTTCTGGGACGTGGTACCATCATACAGAAAAGGCGCAGACAAATGTTACTTTTCTCACCAAAGGTTAGACCTTTATAGGAATGGAGATAATTCTCTGAAAGAACAAAGCCAGGACAGGTGAAAATGGAACCGGGCAGATGGATGGAGGTGGCTGCAGTCAGGTGTGTCAATTAAATCAATGCTGGCTGGGAGATGGGATGACAGTGTCCCCAGCAGGCCGTGCTCACAAGCCAGAGACGAGCTGGACCAGGGATTTTTGACCGTAGCTACAGTTAGGCACACTGGGGGCACTTTTAAGATAAACATTCACAGATCGCTCTCCAGAGCATTTAGAACAGAATAGCAGGACGTGGAGTCTGCGGGTTATTTTAACATGCAGCTGGGGTTGAAAATTTTGGGTCTAGACCCCTGCATCCCACACTTTAAAATGCAGGAGTTACAATGCAGGTGCTGATGGAATTGACCTGGGTGGTGCCTGAGGTCCTGCGTATAACACACACCCACGTTATGATCTTGATGTTTACAGCAGCATTACTCGTAAAAGGCTCAAGGTGGAAACCATCTAATTGTCCATCCACTAGCAGAAAATACACGCAGATGTGGTTGCATGGAGCGATGGTGGACCGTGAAAAGGAATGGAGGGCTGACACGTTACAGCACGGATGGAGCTCTGAAACATCACGCCAAGGCAAAGAAGTCAGTCACAAAAGACGACCTGGTACATCATCCCATTGATCAGAAATCCCACAAGAGGTTAAATCTAGAGAGAGAGAAAGGAGATGAGCGGGTGCTCAGGGCTAAGAGGTGGGGGAGGTAAGGGACTCAAATTACATGACAAAATGTTCTCTTTGAGGACGTGAAAATATTAAAATGTATAGTTTCATCCCTCATGTGCATGATCTCATATTGGTATTTTTCTTTCTCTTCCTGGCTCACTTCACTTAGAGTGACGATCTCTTTGAGACTTGCAAATGTTAGCCACCATATATAAAAAAATTTGATTTTTAAAAAAAGTTTCTTTGGAATAGCACAGGGAAACCATGTTCAATATCTTATAATAATCTTTAATCACAAAAATATGAAAACAAATATATGTATGTATATGTGTGACGGGGACATGGTGCTGTGCGCCAGAAACTGACACGTTGTAATTAATTGTACTTCAATTTTAAAAAATGTATATTTAAATAAAATACTTTTAACATTCCCGTCTCAGTGAAATAGTAAAATTTCCATATTTAAGAATGTGTGAAAAGTCAATGAATTATGGGTGAATTATAAAGTTTATGAATTGTATCCCAATAAAGTTTTTTTTTTAAGTTTGCTTAAGAATAATCACAAGTAAAAAATACATCCAAAGGAGTGGACACTGTGATGTAAATCTGGCACCAAGATATTGAAGATAACAAAGCTGAAAGCTGTAGAAACGTGAGACAGATTTAAAGATCTTGGAACTCAGGCCAACAGGGCAAAATGTTAGGAAGAAATTATGTGTCAGTAGCAGGGCGTGGGGAAAAACAATAAAAAAAAAAGCAATAAAAAATAAATGGAAAACTGAATCCAGATTTCTGTGAGGGGGTGGGGAAACAGGATGCAATGTATATATACGCTACATTTTTAATAAGAATTCTAGAATCCTTCAGCATGTCCTGCTATTTGTATCTGTATCACTTGATTTAAAGGTTAACGTAAAAGGATTAAAGTACTCAAAAAAAAAATTCTCATGAGAAAAACTAGAATTGCTATAAAATACTTGCCTAGCATTCTTCAAAAGTGTGCAGGTCAAGGGAAATGAGAAAAGACTGATAATGCTCATGGTTTAGAGCAGATGAAAAAGGATGAACTCCTGGAAAAGAAAGGATAAAAAAAAATGGGAGAATGGGTGAAATCTCAGAGTCTGGCATTTATTTAATAGCACGGAATGGATGTCTGTGTGTTCGTTTTGAGAAACGTAACATAGATTTGCAACTTAATATTATTAGGGGACCCTAAGAGGAGGGAGCAAAGGATAGAGTTTCTCAATCTCTCAGGTGCTGAAATCGGGGACCAGAGCATCCTTTGCTGTGCGCCGTCCTGTGCCCTGTAAGGATGTTTGATGGCATCTCCGATCTCCACCCATTTGATGTAAGTAACGTCCCCAGCTCACTCCCTCCACCCGGATTAGAACTTCCTCTAGTGTCTTTGGGGTGGGGGTCGGGGTGGGGGCAGCACCATTGCCTCCGATCTACATTAATCTCTCATGTCACCTGACAAAAGAAACCCTTTGTCCCTTGGAGTGTGACAAAGAGAAGAAACAGTGCTTTCCATGTTTATGAAAATCACATTTTTTAACATTTTTTATTGATTTATAATCATTTTACAATGTTGTGTCAAATTCCAGTGTTCAGTACAATTTTTCAGTCATTCATGGACATATACACACCCATTGTCACATTTTTTTCTCTGTGAGTTCATGACATTTTGTGTATATTTCCCTGTGCTATACAGTGTAATCTTGTTTGTCTATTCTACAGTTTTGAAATCCCAGTCTATCCCTTCCCACCCTCTACCCCCCTGGTAACCACAAGTCTGTATTCTCTGTCCATGAGTCTATTTCTGTCCTGTATTTATGCTTTGTTTTTGTTTGTTTGTTTTTGTTTTTTAGATTCCACATATGAGCGATCTCATATGGTATTTTTCTTTCTCTTTCTGGCTTACTTCGCTTAGAATGACATTCTCCAGGAAAATCACTTTTAATTCGTCAGCTTGTGGATTTACCAGTGAAGGTAGGTTCTTGGTGGGTTTCCGGGAGGAAAGCTGTGGTATCTCCAAGCGAGCTTAACGCCAAACCAAAATGACACCCATCAGATTGGACTGCAGATAGGATGTGGCAAGCTCTGTAGATACTGGGAAGGGAAAACAAAAAAACACATTGTAAGAAATTTATACTCAATTCCATTAATCATTGACTTCATTGCTGCTGCATCTTAAGAGGGTTCTGAGCTATAGAAGTCGTTTCCATCATCAAGAAATGTCTTATTAAGAAGAAATTAAGAACATAGGGATTCCTTTTTGTTTTCAAAATTATATACTGGGGGATCCTTCCTTAAATAAGGAATTTGAAGAAGATGAAAATGAATTAGTAAGTGGCAAGGGTGTAGGTCTCAGTTTGCAGCCCCCCCCCCCGGCTGATGGCACCCCATGTCCCCATCAATTGTCCCCTCTCTGGACTGCTGAAGCTTTCTCGTTAAGCTCCTTCTAATGTCCTCAACATTCACCTGTGTGCCTTTTAGATCCGGAAGGAAACTCTTGCTGGCTCTTGGGTTCCTTTGCCAGCCTCTGCTTCCCGCCCCTCCACCGGCCAGCCCAGCGGGGCTCCCCTGCACCCGGTTTTTGAATAAAAATGTTCCAGAGAACACTTCCGCACCCCCTTGGGCAGACTTCCAAACTCAGGCCTTGTAACCAGTTACCCAGTAGCTTTCCAACGCTGTCTCTGTTGTCAGATTTTTTTTTTCAATTATTAGTTGAAAAATGTGAGTCCCTCTGCTGTATATGCATGGATTAACAATAAAAATGGAAAAAGAGAAAAAAAGAAAGAGAAACTGTATTAATGTCCAAAGGAAGAACACCTGTGTGTGAATGTATAAAAGCTTAAAATTATAAAAGTCTTATAAAACCAACGTTGTCAGAGCCAAAATATAAATCGTGGTCTACTTCTGCCACCTCCTTAGAGACACATTGCAGAAAGTAACATTAATAACCATTCTAGAAGAATAAATTCACATCCCACTTACTGAAACAAAAACGACTTATTTTTTCCTTAAAAGAGCATTCAAGTGAATTATGCTTATTTTTTTTTTATGATGATGAAACAGAGTGGCCTTTGGTCAATACCCTCTCTGAAATTTTTCTGGCCTGCAGGAAAAATTATGCTTTCTTCCTCTGAATGTCAAGCAGAAAAATAGAGACAAGACTCCTGGTGGGGATGTAAAATGGTACAGAATGTGAGGAACCGCCTGGTGGTTGCTCAAAAAGTTAGGTTACATCCAAGAGAAATGGAAACATTCGTCCACGGAATATTTTATACATGAATGTTTAGAGCAGCATTATTCATAAGGGGGGAAACAGCCCACGGGTCCATCAATTGGCAAAGGATGAACAAAATGTGATGTATCGATACCAGGGAACAATGTTAGACCATAACAAGGAATGAAGTTCTGACCTGCGCTACAGCATGGATGGACCTTGACACCATTGTCTGAAACAAAAGAAGCCAGACACAAAAGACTGCGTATTTTATAATTCCATTCATAAGAAAGTCCACAATAGGGAAATCTATATACAGAGAGAAAGTGGATTAGTGGTTTTTTTAGGGCTGGGGGAAGGGAGAGGTAGACGGGAGGGTACAGGATTGCTCTTTGAAGCAATGGAAATATATTCAAATTGACTAAGGTGATGGGTGCACATATCTGTGAACCTACTGGAAGCCACAGGACCCTGCGCTTGACATCGGTGAATTGTATGGGATGCGAATGTTATGGCAAAACCAGGGGGGAGAGGGGGTGGGAAGAGCTAAACTGGGAGTTGGAGATTTGCAGATATTAATTACTATATATGAAATAGGTAGACAACGTGTTTTTTTCTGTACAGGGAACTCTATTCAATATCTTGTAATAACTTATAATGAAAAAATATGAAAACTAATATGTGTATGTGTATGTATGACTGAAACATCATGTACACATTGAAAATGACACATTGTAAACTGACTATAATTAAAAAAAAAGACTGTCAGAGAGAAAGAGAGAGAAAGAGAGCTCTTCTAACCACCTCTCTTCAGAACCAAAGTGTTGCTAGAAGTAGCAGGAAGAGGAGGGGCTGAAGGTCAGGATGTTCAGAAAACTGTGCCCACGGAGGCTGCCGCTGTGCATGCAATCATCACCTGATCCCCAGGCACTGTTCACAAGCGCCGGCCTGCGATGTGGGCATCCTAGTGCCCTTAGCCGTGTGCTTTGCTTGCATCCACGTGCCAATGGTCATCCGAGCCCTGGGCACTTCGTCCTTGGGCGGTCCAGCGACCTGGGACACTTCTGGAAGCCGAATCCCTCCCTGGGCGGTGGTTGGGGGGGGCACTGTCTCCACCGCCGGCTCGCACTGACACACCGGAAGCCGCAGCCCTGGCGCTCCTGGCCTGGACCCCTCCCCAGATGCCGAGGGACCAGGACTCCTCCTCGGAGGGGGGTCCCTGAGGTGTGCAAATGCTTTCCCACCCATTCACCCCTGGGGTCCGTCCCTGGGCTGGATCTTTCAGGCCCCTGGGAGAGTGATATGAGTGGGTGGCAGTTAGGTGCCCGGCACCCTAGATGGATCTAGAGCCCGGTGACTATCAAATTTGTGTCCCCTGAGGGCAGGGTGAGCCACTGTGCACCCCCAGGGGCCCAGAGGCCACCTGTGGTGCGTGTGCCCAGCGAGGGGCGCCTGGACCCCTGTGCTGGGAACACGGTGCTGAGGGCCCTCAGCTGATGCAAGATGGGGGAACGGAAGTTCGACAAACCGCTCTGGGGTTTGAGGTCCGAGAGCCCAGGCCACCTGCCTTCGAGCCCCAGAGGAGAAACGGCGCGGCCCCATCCTCTGCGCCCAGGCCAGGGCCTCTGAACCCAAACCTCCGCTCCTGGAGCTACAGAGTCTGCAAGGCAGAGGGTGATCCCGGGCCTGAGGTCCAGCCTTCAGTGTCTGCCACCCAACCTGGAGCGGGGATAGCGCCAGCCCAGGGCGCAGATCCTCGGCTGGGCAGCTGGGACAAGACGTTGGCCTCCTGGGGCCTCGGGCGGCCAGTGGACCCGAGCGCGCTGGCAGGGTCTCGTACCCTCCACCCAGAGGATGCTCAGAGCGCCTTTTCGCCTCCTTTTCAGGAAGGCGCGCATCTTCCCCACCTCCCCGTTGGCCCAGTTTGTATCTGACCTCATTAAAAATAATATTAACATTTTAAAAGGACATTTTCATATAAAAATCTCGCCGCTTTTCCAGGCCAGCGAGAGCAATGGCAGAGACCTGGAATTGGAGCAATTTTTTTTTTATATGTTTGAGGGCCACGTGGAAGTCCAGTAGGTAGAGAAGTAACAGAAAAGGTCATATTTGGATAGAGACAGAGACCTTGCTGAAGCAATGAAAGGCCTTGGGGGAAGGTAAAAAACATGTGCTTTATTCCAAGAACCATGGCTTTTAGGCAGAGGGGAGACTGATCAGGTTGGGGACTTTGAACAGGTCTGTTGTGTGGGGAGTGGGTGATCCAGATGCTGCAGTGGCAACAGCGAAAAGAGGGGTGCAGGGCGGTCCTTCAGGCAGGAGATGGGGGTGGTTTGGTGTGGCAGGCAAATGATGCTTAAAAAAATGCGCTTGAACTTAAGGCATGTTGGGAAAGTGGATATCCTAGTGTTACCCCAAAAGGGGAAGGGAAAGGACCCCAGTTCTTGTCTTACTTGAAAGATAGCAATTTCGACGGGAGACAGAAGCCCTGGGTGGTGAAACATTTTAAGGGTTTTATTTAGCAAAGGGAAAGTGCACATCCAAGCGCGGGAGGCGGGCTGATCCAGGGGCGGATGGCAGTGGTCTGTGTTCGCCCCCTTCTCTTGTTCCCTCGCTGAGAGGTGGTCTCTTGATTGATTGACAGCTCTTGTCCCTGGAGGCCTGAGTCATGCTCCTCCCCTTTTGTGCATGTCCTTACCCATGGTGCACACCGAAAAACCCACGGTGGGGGCTAAACTGTATTGTTAATTATATAACAATGAGCATTGGGTTAGGCACTGGGCAGATAAGGTGGAGGAGAGGGAGGGGGGTTCTGGAAGATGCTGTGAGCCCGCCTCCAGCATAAAGGGGCTTTAATTCTAAATGATGCCAGCGAAACACTGGTTAGAACCTGGCAGCTGTAACCATTAGGAAGCAGAAAGGATTTCACCAGACAGAACCCAATGCTCACTGTATTATAATTAATGTTGCAATTGGGCACCTGCTTCGTGGGTTTTCCTGTGTGCATCACAGGTAAGGAGATGCACGAAGGGGCCCCATGTAACTCAGCGCTAAAGGGACAAGGGCCATCCTTCCTCCTAGCGGGGCACCCAGCGCATCATAGTGGAAACTTCCTTGCCCATCAAGGGGTGGGTGGAGGATACGTTCTCTCCGCCCACTCCGCCGTGGCTCAGACTCCCATGTTGACTAAGTGAGACGTGAGCATCATGCCTTTTTTCAGTAGAGCCGCCCTCTGTCTCCACCAGTGTGGGTGCCCCTGGTCCCTGCAGGGTGGCCTGAGGAGAGCAAGCGAGGGATGTCCCTGCTGATGCCCGTTGCACAGGTAAATCTATTCGGGGCAGTCGGTCCACGTGGACTACAGCTGGTATTCTCACACCAACACCACCAAGATGGAAACTAACTAAAGCAACTGATGGGCTGAACTTAGAGCCATCTGGGCTGGTCATCACTCATAAGTCATTGGCCGTTAACCCTTTGCACTGACATTTGGGCTGTTCTAGACTCACGAACCCTACGGCTTGGACAGTGGGAAGCCAAGGGGCCATTGATCCTACGTAAGCCCTTGTGGGGTCAGGGTATGTGGAACGACACGTGGGTTGGCCAAATCTTACTGTTTTCCACGTCCCAGCTCATAAGGCATTGGCATCCCCTGGCACTCGGTAGCCGATGCTCAGTGTATGACCTCCAGCAACTGACTCTTCAGTAGATCGAGTGTCTTGGAAGAGCGGTCACAGGGGTACCAGGGTGGGATGCTGTGTTGCCAAGATTGGTTCTCTTTTTCTAACATCTCCCAATCATTTCTTGACTGTGCTTAACTGGTGCTTTTAAAAGTCTACGCTGCCTTCCAAACTGTTGGTAAAGAGAAAGATATGGAAATATTTGGGTAAACTGAGTAGAGAGGAAGAGAGTGAAGAACCCAGTTTACCTCCAGACTTTGGTTCAGAAGGAAGTGTCGTAAGTTAGCCTTATTCAACTTTGTGTAAAGTCGGAGGTCTTTTACCACCAGCATCAATGTTGGCGACAATTTTGTAGACAGACCGTGGGCAAGAACCAGACTCCTGGGATCAGTGCCAGAAGGAGGGCAAAGAGCCTCACCCATAAATAGTTGAAGTCTGTATAATCAAAGTCAATGGAGAAATTCAGGCTTGGCAAAAACTCGAAGGCTGTTGTTAATGGATGTCCTGGAAGGACTCAGCTGAGCACATCGGCTGTCGAGAGTGGAGTAGCTGTTTCTAGAAGCTCCTGGAAAAAAAAAAAAACTGGCTTGTAGCCCTAAATGCTACAACTTCATAAAAAAGTATGACTTGAATGTTGTTAGTTTTTGTGGGGTTTTTTGTTTTATGTATTTATTTTGTAATTTATGTTTTAATTGACATAGAGTCAGTTACAATGTGTCCACTTCCGGTGCACACTGTCCCAGTCACACACATACACACATTTATTCATTTTCATTTTCTATTTCATTAAAGGTTATTACAAATATTGAACGTAGTTCCCTGTGCTACACAGCAGAAAATTTTCTTAATCTGTTTTTATATATAGTGGCTAACATTTGCAAATCCCAAATTTATCCCTTCCCACCCCGTTTCCCCAGTAACCATAAGATGGTTTACTATGTCTGCAAGTCTGTTTCTGGTTTGTAGATGAGTTCATAGTGTCCTTTTTTTCTCCTTTCTTTCTTTTTTTCTTTTTAGATTCCACATATAAGCGATCTCATATGGTATTTTTCTTTCTCTTTCTGGCTGACTTCACTTAGAATGACATTCTCCAGGGACATCCAGGTTGCTGCAAATGGCATTGCTTTATTTTTTTTTTCATGGCTGAGTAATTTAGTTATTTATTTGTTTATTTTTTTTAACATTTTTTATTGATTTATAATCATTTTACAATGTTGGGTCAGATTCCAGGGTTCAGCACAATTTTTCAGTCATTCACGGGCATACACACTCTCATTGTCACATTTTCTTTTCTGTGAGTTATCATAACATTTTGTGTATATTTCCCTGTGCTAGACAGTGTAATCTTGTTTAGCTCAGTAATTTAATGTTGTTAATTATAATCCCTTTTATTGTATACATTTTTTAACATTTTTATTGATTTATAATCATTATACAATGTTGTGTCAAATTCCACTGTAGAGCACAATTTTTCAGTTATGCATGAACGTACATACACTTGTTGTCACATTTTTTCTCTGTGAGCTACCACAAGATCTTGTATATATTTCCCTGTGCTATACAGTATGATCTTGTTTATCTATTCTACAATTTACATTTTTAATTTTAAAATAGAAATCAATTGAAAGCAACAATCACACGTACTTCTACTGTCCAGAGGAAAACCCTGTGATGTCTTCTGCTCATTTTAATATACCTTTAAATACATATAATTATGGTTATGGCAAAACATATAAGGAAAGAAATGATCATCATTAGTCATTGGGGAATGTAAATTAAAATCGCAATGAGATATCACTTCTCACCTCCAGCGGAATGGACATAAATAATGACAGACAATAACAATTGTTGGTGAGAATGTGGAGAAACTTGAACTTTTACACACTGCTTCTGGAGGTAGACTCTGGGAAAGCCACGCTGGAAAAAAGTTTCAGGGTTTTTGAACAGTTAATATAAATTTACTATACGACGTACCAATTCCACCCCTAGACTTCAAGAGAAATGAAAACACACAGCTACACGATGACCTGTAAGTGAATGATTGTAGTAATGCTGTTCCTTGTAGTCAAAAGTTGGAAACAATGGCTGGCGAATGGACAAACACAATCAGTGTATCTATACAATGGGATGCCATCCAGAAATAAAAAGGAATGAAACATCGATGCATTCAAACCATGGGTGAAACTCACATTTTGTGCAGAGTTAAAAAAAAAAAAAGACAGACAGTAAAGACCACATTCTGTACGATCCATTTCTATAAAATGATGTCCAGAAAAATCAGAACTACAGGGACCGAAGTAGGTTAGTGGTTGCCTGGGGTGGGGCTGGCAACAGGCCATGGTTGTCAACAGGTAGCTGGGTTCTTTTGAAGGGATGAAAGTGTTCTAAAACTGATTGAATACTAATGCACTAAAAATAATTAATTTGTGCACTTAAAAGGAATGAACTTTATGGTAGGTAAATTGTATCTCAATAAAGCTCTTCAGTTAAAAAATAGAGATTACAGTTCAAAATGGGCAAATGAACTATTCTGTTTCGCTTTGCCTCACATTGAGTCCCCCTTGTTCAGAAAAGTGGAGAATTATGGATGTATGAATTCACATATAAAGAGGTCATAGTTAGCTTCTAACAGTTAACGTGTCAATGTATGCAAGATAATGATGCTAAAACTTAGACCTTTGATGCGGAGACGTTCCTAAATTCCCTTCTCTCCCCATTTCACATATTAACAGCCGGTAATGAGAACTTGGGTGCAGGGGTTACCCGCCGCCCTTCCATAAGGGACACGGCCACACCGTCCACGCCACCCACGCCACCCACACCAGCCACACCATCCACATCCCATCTTGATGCTTTCATTCTAAAGTGGCGACTTGGCCAGTTGTGAGGGCAACCTACCAGCCTTTGAGGCCTAAAATATTTACTCTTTGACCCTTTACAGAAAAATTCTGTTAACCCCCTGAAATGGCTCCACCAGCTTCATAAAACACAACTGCTGGCCAGAAAGGAATTTCCAGCTTCTTTCAGCCTGAAAGACAGTTTGAGGCAGTGAATGAAAGAGGAACAGTGGAGTCAGGAGCCACAGTCCTCTCTTCCTTTTATTTAATTATTTTTTTCTTGTGGCCACAAGGCCCTTCTATAAGGAAAACGCTGGGGAGAAATGTCAGTTCTAACTTTATAAATTTTAATTAATTTATTTTTGGCAGGGAAATAAATGTGTGTAGTTCAAAGTTCAAGATCTTATAGTAGCTCACAGAGAAAAAAAATGTGACAGTGAATATATATATGTTCATGTATAACTGAAAACTTGTGCTCTACAGTGAAATTTGACACATTGTAAAATGATTACAAATCAATAAAAAATAACAATCAAAAGATAGAAGCATCTTACACTAAAATTCCCCTTCCTGCTTCTGTACCCCTAGCTCCCAACACCCGTCCCCAGATGTGACCAGAGATGCCTTTTACTCATGTGTCCCCCAGAACTGGTTTATCCAGGTACTTTTTTTATGATGAACTTTCAGGTTGTTTCTCAATTATTGCTTTTATTAAAAAATGATGAATGCGATATTTTCAGTCATATGACATTTTCCCAATACTGCAAATCTGTGGGGTAAATTTCTGGAAGCAGAACTGATGAGCCGAAGGACATGTGCATTTGTAATTTGAAGATGTTGCCTGCAAGAAGTCGTCAAGGAACGGTCACCAGCAATGCAGGTACGTGGACATCCCCCCACCCACTCACCAACACAGCATCTCACCAAGATTGTGAATCAGTGCCCCTACGTGAGACTAGGAGAGATGTTCCTGCTTTTCCATGAGGACAAAGTGTGTCTCCATCGTGTAAATATTTACTTATCATGAGGAAAACGAGAGGAATAAAATATATAAAGGGAAGAAAATTGATGTCAACGGACAAAATCACCCAGGTTATTTTAACCCAAGCTAGCAGGTTGTTGAAATTCGAACGGACAGGATGCTTCAGTTCAATTCTGAGTTAAATTCAGAGAATGCTGAAGAATTAGTCTTAGAAAAAGTCTAAATGTGCCTTGAAGTTGATCAGGGTGATTTGAAATCCATGACAGGACATGTTAGAGCATGCAGGGGACACAAACCTGATATGAACAGTCAGTTTGGACAGTACGGTAGAGGCCACTCTACATGTTCCAGGAACCCCAAGGATTTTAATCAAAACACTCAACGACTTGTGTAGCCACGGCAAGGGCTGAAGGACTGCAGGTCGGGAGCCAAGCACCAGCCTCCTCCTCCTCCATCAGTGAAGCAGGTGTCTCTCCAGGGCCAACCTGCAAACCACGTGGCCCTCAGGACACCTCAGACACCTCACCTTTCCTGCACGGTCCACCTTGACTTCACATGGGGAGCCAGATTCGGGGACAAGAGTCCTCACCTTCTCCCCGAGAACCTACTTTTGGACTCACACTGTGAAACAGATTTTTTTTTTTCTTAACACAGTATCACGAACATTTCCCATAATTTTAATATTTCTAAACATACGATTTGGCCTTTTCATCTAATGACATATTTGGGAGCATGTGAGTGTTTCCTTTTTTTTTTTTTAACTGGTATGAATGCTTTTGCAATGCAAATCCTTAAATATTCTTAATATTTTTTGCACCCCTGATTATATCATTCTTAGGTATCCCTAAAAGTGAAATTAGGAGATTTAAAAGGCAAGGCACATTTTTAAAGAAGAAAGTAATTCACAGAATTAGATCAGAATAGCATGATTCCCTAACATTTATTAATGACGATCAGGGATGCTTTTATGTCTGTTTCTGGTTTTAGTGGAAAGTTTTCTTGCACCCTGATTCTCAAACTGCACTCATTTGGGTCAAAGAAACAGTTACCGGGTGATGATGGCGTCCCAGCACCAGTGAAGGTGAACTGTGGCGGAGGTGGGGCCGCAGGGGGCAGAGAAGGAAGTCTTTTCTCTGGCCCCAGGGAGTCTGGAAAGAAAAGGATGTCTTGGAAGCATCCTTTGAAAGTCCCACATCTCCACAGAGCAGCTTTACATTAACTTCAGGCAAGCCTTGGGGGTGCCTTGCTTTGGACCACGAGCATGCATTCCCATGCCTCAAAACAAAAATAAGGAAAATCAGGTTTTTTATATGCCTCCACCTGCTTTTTGAGGCACAATAATTTGGTACATTCACTTACATGCCTTTTACATCTATATTCAGTTGCATTTAAAATATTGCCACGCACTGTTATGATTTCTTTAAGGGGAGGGTGAAGCTGTCAAGCACTCTGCAGAGCAGCCTTTGTTCAAATTTGGGAAAGACAAAGTTAGTTCCCAAGTAATCAGTGCATCGCTAAGCGATTAGCAGGGACATCATTCAGCGTGGCTGAGCGAGACCTGTCCAATTTTTCGATCTCTGAATTGCATTTATTAAATTGTCACATTCATGTTTCTGTAAGGAAGTTTGGAATCAGCCAGAAAGATCGCAAGCGGTCTCCCGTGGAACGTAAGGCATCGTTTGGAGTAAACATTCTCAGGTTGCTTTTCATTGCCTTTGAGCTAGTTGATAATTTTGTAAGTTTTAGAATAACAGACAAGAATGCAAAGTAAGTCTTGTCTGTGGACTCAGATTAATTCTGCTCCAGGCAGGAGCCTCCCCAAACCCTCTGCTCCCCCTCTGAAAAATTCAGGCTTGAGGCTATATATAAATATGTAGACTTTGCTCTGTCCCATTCTCTTTCTCTCTGTCTTCCTCTCTGTCCCTCTCTATCGCTCCCTTTGACTTCTTATGAGTCTGTTTCAATGTTTTCCTGGTTCCCGCAACACAGAGTTAAAATTCTTCATGTGTTTTATACATTATGTATTGAACATGTGAGATTTTATATATATATATATATATAAACATATATATAAGAGTCAAAATTGTATTATTTTTATAAGATATCTTTTAGCCCTGCGTTTTATCATTCGTATTTTTCTGATCTCATCATTCCGGTATGAATGGTCGTATTTGGGGAATCGATTTAAATTTAAATTTAAATAAATTTTTAAAACTTTCTCGATAGGACCAGCCTGCATCCGAGTGCAAACCAAGAACTAATTATGAAATAATACAGGTGCCCCCATAATGAAGCCGTGTTTTGGACCCCCGCTCCCATTTGCGGTCTAGGCAGCGTACCCTTCAGCTACATTTGCCTCTGATTGAAAACTAGTTTCGTTAGACACTTTATGAATCCACTACAGGTCCACTGTTTTCTACGTTTTTCTATAGTTAGACTCTTATCAGCGCCATTGTCAGTTATTTCTGGAGTTAATCAATCTAGTGGGTACACAAAATATGGGTGTTTTTGAGGATGCTCAAATGGTCCCAGATAGCAGGGGACAAGACAGGTGCTCTTAAAGGGAAACACACACTGGCAGTGACTGATGCCCTTAAGTAGGAGTCATTTGGACGCCATGCGCTCAGAAGGGAGATGTGCCTGGAATCGCACGATGCGGGCAGTCGAGGGTGTGTGATGAAAAACCAGGCTTCCGTGAGGACTCGTTAAGGGCTTTGAACCCCATCCCTGAGAGCCGGCTCCTCATCCTGAAAACAGACTAACACGACTAAATAAAATACAGCCTGTTGCTAATATAGCCAATTGGCAAAGTGGTTGAAGAAGCTAGATGAGGGTGTAAAGAGCAGTTAGGGGAATTTGCAGAAGCCTGGGCAGATAAATTGGAATGATCGTTGTGGGGAAATATAATTAGATTGGGGAAGAGAAACATTTAAGAGGCCATGTTAATTTAGTCAATTTTATTCACACGGGGAGATGGTCCAGAGGCTTTTGACGGAGTCTGGTTCCTTTAAACTGAAAGTGAAGGCAAAATAATAATAATAATAATAATAATAATAATAATAATAATATAATAATAATATAATAATAATATAATAATAATAATAAATAATAATATAATAATAATAATTAATAATATTATAATAATAATAATAATAATAATAATAATAATAAAGTAGAAACGGGTAACAGATGATAACTGTACAGGTCACCACGTGCGACACTAAAGAGCCACGCAGATTTCCTGGGACAAGGCTGGAGCCTGCAGTTTTATGTCTTTTGGGCACCCGAGAAACCTATCTTTACTATAAGGTAAGTTATCCTGTCCCCTGAAAGCCATTTTTTTGTTTCCTCTCTCTCCCTCTGTTTTCAAACAAAGTCAACGTTTTCAAATAGACTCGAGGTTTATTCAGATCCGTTCCATTTGCATTATGCAAATATGTTTTATTTTTACTTTTTTATGGAAGTATGGTCAGGTTACAAGGTTGCGTACATCTTTTTGTGGGGGACAGGAATTTAGGCTTATGTACGTATTATTATTATTAATTATTATTATTATTTGTTTAACAGAGGTGCTGGGGATTGAACCCAGGACCTCGTGCACACTAAGCATGTGCTCTACCCCTGAGCTACACCCGTTCCTCTAAATCCGTTGTAAAAAAAACTTTAACTCAATGCCTGTTTATTTTTAATAACCTCACCTTTTTGCACTGAAATCTGACAGCATGATTTCATTTGAGTTTTACATTCATACTAAGTGATGAGACAGCATTTAGATACATTCAGACCCAAAAGCACCGTCTTCATATCTCTGAATTGAAAAGCGAGGGTGTTCTGTCTGCTTCTAAACCCATCGTGAAAAAGATACAGGAAGTCCATACTCCTCTGAAGATTCAGTTGTGCATATTACATGCATCCATTCACCTAACAATAATTATTTGGCACGTTTTTTGCCCTGGAGAGCCCAACACATTGTAAATAAATTAACGATAGATCGTATCTCATGAAACTTGTCTTTTTAATGGGGAAAAAAAAAAACATTAAAGAAAGGTCACACACGTTCCAAACAAAATGATGAAACTGAGAAAGTGAACAGGCATTTGGAGCGGGAGGGGTGTAATGATGGCAAATATTGAGTACAGTTTCTTCATTATGTAACCATCTTGCGTGCTGTTAAAAATCGTAAAGCGGGCATCAATCCTTCAGCATCCAAACTGGGTTCCTGGTTCTGCCACTTGCCCTTCTGAGACTTGGGGGCAAATTTGCCCGACTTCTGTCTCTCCTTCCCCATCTATTCAGTGGGAGTTTTATATGGCAACCTACAGGGGCTTTTTAAACTTTTGGTAAGTGCCTGTAACATTTTAGAATATTATCGGCTCATACCATGTGGTTGTGGATACCAAGAAATCTTCAGATTTGCCCCAAATTCTATGTTTCTCTCGCTCTTCATGCCCCGAGTCTGAATTTCACCAATTCCTTTTGCCAGGAATAAATTTTGAATGCACAGGCATTTTGTGTACCCATGCTATGGAGGAAGGCAAATGAAGAACGGAAAAATGGACTTTAGGGAAAAATCTCTCAGGAAACAGAAAAAAAGAGAGGTTATCTGAAGCTGTGTAAGTGCTGTGATCTGGGGGTGGAAAATCGTGTCACTGACACTTGCTCAATGTTGGACGTGTTTTATTATCTCTGGGTCTCAGTTTCCTCACTTGTAAAATACAACATTTCATTTTGTCTGTAAATATGTCAGTATGTACCTCCAAAGAATAGAACTCCTTTTTTTTTTTAAAGGAACGTATCCAAGATACTATTAACACCAGAAAAAGAAAATCGATGGTAATTTCTCAGTCATCATGGGAATTTTACAGATTGCTTGAGGAACTGAATGCAATGTGTGCAAAATCACCCTGCATTATTGGCCCCTAGGGACTCATTAATATAATTATTGGTGCTATGAAGTACAAATATTGTATCTCCTTCTAAAAGCCAGCATCTGAAATAGAATGACAAATAAGTGAGTGTACACCTACCTCACTGAGGTGAAATTAGAGTTAACAGGAATAATATTCCTGAAAATTTCTTCTATGAATGAATTATCTTTCTCTAAAGACATTATTTAATTACTATTGGAGTTTTAGGGGGAGAAGATTGTAAACAGTATCAACGGAGTCTCCAAAGTAATAAAACTTATGCACTTGTTGCACTGTGTTTAATTTGATTTACTTTCCCCCCCAAAAAATGTTCTCATAACCAAATGTGGATGAAAATATTCATCCATATTTTCATTGGAAATTAAGACAAGCAAAGGGGACATCCCTGAATTCTTTCATTTACAGCATTAGGGAGATTGCATCCTTTAATTGTCTTTATTACCAGTTATAAGAGATTCATTGATTTTCCTTCCCATCAGCAAATTGAAATTTGTGCCGCAAAGTGCGTGAAATTTCTAACACTTTGAGCTTGCTCCAAATTTGGTTTTCTGTGTCCCTTTACTAAGTCCGCATTTCCATTTCTTGGCAACAGTGTTCAGCCATTTGATAATTCAACTTGACTAAATGTATCAAGACCAGGAGGCAGCATCTGCATGTTTCATTGCAGCCTATGATTCTGGTGACAATTGGTTCAATGGTTTCACGATAAAATTCATATTGCAGATGGAATATGTACCGTGGTCATGACTCTTGACGGAGGCTATGGCTGACGCTGACAAAAGGAACAGAATTGGGTGCGTTATTTCATACGCATCATTGTACCATCTTCAATGCCCCAAATTAGAACTTGTCAGTTGTGACCAGCAAAGGTTGAACACTTACCAGGTTTGCCCTGAAGACGCAGACCTTGAGGACCACGAGCGCCACGCGCAGGGTAACAGGTCCAGAGAGATGACACGACTACTCTGTTCTTCGGTTTTGTTTTTGTTGGATCTTCCTTTGGTTTCCTTCTGAAGGAGTGGATGGAGCGAGAAGGTGACACTGACCTAAATTATCCGGGGTGTTTTCACGCTGGACAGGTCAGGGCGCTAGGTCAGATTTCACACTGGGTTCTCAAAACTGGAATTGTGGAAATGTAGTTTGGAACATGCTGTTTGTCACGACTGTGACCTCTCAGATGTGATTACTTACCCCCCAAAAATGACTACTGCTCTTGTCGGGGAATAGGTTCATGCCTTGCACAGGAAAGGATTCAAGAGCAAGGCATTGTAAAATGAAAGCAAGTTTACTTGGTTTCCAGGAATCAGGTTCCCCCCTGGAACCGCCGTGGCGCCTGTGGATGCGCCATGAGGCTCAAGGTCAACTGGACGTCAAGTCTCCCGCCATCTTGGTTCTAACCAGTTTGCCCTCAATGGCTGTGCCCTTCCTTCAATGGTTGTGCCCTGCCCTCTGCCCCCCGTCTCATTACTATTCATGACTAAAGATGTCTGCTTCCTGGCCAGCGATTAAAGAGTCACATTTGATTTAATGATAGATTCATCCATTTATTCCCCAAACTGGGCCAACTGTCTACCCACCCTTTACGTTCCACTTATAGTGGAGCACTCTGAGTCCACGTGAAATTCAACTGATGATGTATGTATAGTCTTATCATTAAAGTCAGGCATATGCATGTGCAATATCCCCAAATAGATGATGGCTGTGCGACGTTCAGCAATTCTTACTTGCCACTCAACTCAACCCTTTGGAAAAGAAGAATTAAAAGAAGAAACAAAACCAGACTTCACCCACACAGGACATGAAAAATCCCACCTATTCACACATGATTTTCGTCCAGGAGTGAAGCTCTCACTGAATATTTGGATGGATCCAGACACCCCCCCCCCAAATCAATGAATACCATTTGTAAATGGCGGTCCTGACTCCAGCTGCATGTCAGTGGCTGGTTACATTAACGCAGCAAGACCTGTGTGGCTATCTTTTTTTCTTTTTTTTTTTGCTTTTTCCACCCACCGGGAGCTCTGTCTTCTACTCCATAACAACATAATCACCTGGCTGGCTGTATCTCCAGGAGGCCTTCCAGCCCCTGAGCCGTAGTCATTGGCTGGCATCCCCAGGTAAGCCTTTCCCCATCTCTCATGGCCCCGCCACGCACAAAAGCTGAAAACACGCAAAACTTGGGACACATGCATGTTAACATTTCTGACAGAAAGCAATTAAATAAGAAAGATGGTTCACATTATGTCCATTTATATTACCAAACAAAGCATCTTAGTCTTAGTAGGTATTTTAAGATAGTATTGATTTATTTTGATTGGCAAGATTTCTTTGTTTTTTCCTGTTGCTTTATACGTGAAGAGATGTGTCTTTGCTACATGAATCTTAATAGTAGGTGAATTAATCTTTTATTTGGGAAGAAAAATCCAGTAATTTCTCTATGATTGTCTGGCCCTTGGGAGAAACTCTGTACATAAACATGAAATAGGGAACTGCACTCATATATTGTTCACTGTTCTCTCTTACTCACTGGTTTATTGTGTAACAGCTAACAAGTGATGCTCCATAAGACAGTTACCAAAGAAATGTTTATACCTTAGTTTCTGCTCCGACATTGATTATCTGCTTGTAAAAGTGGTATCATTGGCTCCATCCTGGTCATGCTTGCTAACAATCATTGATCAATGTGTTCAGCCCTTTGGGGATCTCAAAACATTGCAGCACATGTCATTTCTAATTACCCTGACATTCGTCTTTGGAGCTGACTTCCAACGGATTGATTAAATGTTGGCCACTGAAAATTGTTGACTGAAAAAAAGAATGCACATCCTAAAGGTTGATAATTTTGTTTTATTTGGTGGATTTTCTGAGGACGTCAAACCGGGGAGACAGCCTCTCAGATCGCTCCAAGGGACAGCTCGCAAGAGGCAGGGGAGGAGCCAGGATATACAGGAGTTTTTGCAACAAAGATCAGGTAGTTGGAACATCAAAAGATGACTGTTAATTAAAGAAAATCAGATTTCTTAAATTAAGGAATTTAGCACTTTTCTATGTACGGGAAGGTGCAAAATCTGAACTCATTGGAATCATTCCTTTGACGTGCACCTGAGCTTTCTAGGGCCAGTGTCCTGTTCTCTCCCACCCCGAGTCCCCTCTGGGGGCACCACGGTGGGTGGCGGCCGAGGCTGAGGGCTTGGCAGCCCATTTGTCTCCATCCTGAGTTCCCTCAGGGCTCATCTTTCAGGTGCCTGTGGAGACTTGAAGATTGCAACATCCTTTATTTACTGATTTGGCGAGCAACATTTTTCATTCACAAAATGTGTATATTTATGAGTAAAAGTATAAAGACAAGCCTCTGGTAAAAGGTCAAAAATGATAAGGAAGTATACTGTTTATATTATATTTATTATTTTTCTGGCAATCATAAGATCATTGTTATCCTTTTTTGATCATAAACTCCTCCCTGAAAATATAATTGGTCAGATTGGTTCTCAGTAGCAATGAAAGTGAAGTCATTTTGGCTGGAAATTATATGATCGTGTGGGAATTCTTGAACTGTTTAGGGGCCAAAAAAAATTAGGAAAACAAATTTTGATGGGATTTTCAATGTTCTTTTCATGCACCCTGGGTTAAAATAAGATTTATATTAAATTGAAGAAGTAGTTAAATTTACTATGATTGTGTAAAAATCTTATAAGATTTTGGCTAATTATTAATGGTATTATGTAGAATTTTAGCTTATATGGAGGAAAGCTTTTTTTTTTGCCCCCAAATACCTAGAACAAGGGTAATCATATAGGTAATATTTAGGGACAGCAAAATTATTGTTTTATAAATTATAGTTAGACTTGAATTCTTTATAGCACTCTCTGCCCAGGAGATAATGTTTGTTTGAAGGATTTGCTGTGGTCATAATCATATACATTATTGAATTGTTGTGTGTATTTGGGATTTAATTTTTCATAGTGTTTGGATCTGACTGTCAAAGCTGGCTTTCTTCTAGGTCCTCAGTCAGCCACTGTCGCAGGCTGAATTACGACCACCCAAAGGCGTTATAACCCCTCCAGCCTGCAAACGTACGCTTAATAGGGAACGGAGGTCTTGCAGATGCAGTTAAGGATTCTGAGATGGGGAGAGGCTTTTGGATTACCTGGGCGGGCCGTGCATCCAATCAGAGTGCTCTTGCAGGAGGGGCAAAGGGAGATTGGATGCATAACGAGGAGACGGCTGTGTATCCTTTTTGGAGTGATGGAGGCTCAAGCCAGGCATGACTGGTCCTCGGTCAATGAATGAGCTGAATGAGCTCAGGGTGCATTTCCCTCTGGAGCCTCCAGAGGGAGCAAGGCCCTAGGAGCCCTTGACCTCCACCCAGTGAATCTGTGCCTGACTTCTGTCTGGCCTCCAAATCTGTAAGAAAATTAATTTTGTTCTTTAAGCCGCTGAGTCAGATGTAATTCATTGCAGTAGCATCATGAACCTAATACATCACTACGTGGTGCTTAATTGTGAACAAATGAGCTGAAAGCTGTTGAGTGCTGCCTTGTGAATAACCAACAAAGGAACCATGCCGGCCTCACGCCACGCCTGTCATCACACCGTCTAATAAAATTCCACCAAATATTGAAACGCCAAATAAAATACTCGGCATTAACTGCTTATAAGTGCATTTCGTATGAATTACTCATAAGAAATCCTGGCTTGTTTGAATGCCAAGGTGTGCTTTGAAGACGACACGTTATCTGATATTGTAAAATGTAAGCTTGTTTTTAATGAAAAAAAAATTAACACAAACAATCCATGGGAAAAAAATAAAATAATGGCTTGCTTAGGTCTTTTGCCCATTTTTGGATTGGGTTGTTTGGTTGTTTCTTAGTAAGTCGTATGAGCTGCTTATATATTCTGGAGATCAAGCCTGGAGAGGTTGTGGAGAAAGGGGAACCCTCCTACACTGCTGGTGGGAATGCAGTTTGGTGCAGCCACTGTGGAAAACAGTGTGGAGATTCCTCAAAAGACTAGGAATAGACTTACCATATGACCCAGAAATCCCACTCCTGGGCTTGTATCCAGAAGGAACCCTACTTCAAAATGACACCTGCACCCCAATGTTCACAGCAGTGCTATTTACAATAGTCAAGACACGGAAACAGCCCAAATGTCCATCAACAGATAAAGAAGATGTGGTATATTTATGCAATGGAATACCACTCAGCCATCAAAAAGGATAAAATAATGCCATTTGCAGTGACATGGATGTCCCTGGAGAATGTCATTCTAAGTGAAGTAAGCCAGAAAGAGAAAGAAAAATACCATATGAGATTGCTCATATATGGAATTTAAAAATAAAACAAAAAACAAAACATAAACACGAAACAGAAACAGACTCACAGACACAGAAAACAAACTTGTGGTTGCCAAGGGGGCGGGGGGTGGGAAGGGATAGACGGAGAGTTCAAAATTTGTAGATACTGACACGTGTATATAGAATAGATAAACAAGATTATCCTGTAGAGCACAGGGAAATATATACAAGATCTTATGGTAGCTCACAGAGAAAAAAATGTGACAATGAATATATATATGTTCATGTATAACTGAAAAATTGTGCTCTACATTGGTATTTGACACAACGTTGTAAAATGATTATAAATCAATAAAAAATGCTAAAAAAAAGAAAAAATATAAAATAAAATAATGGGCAAATAAAAGCAAAATGGTCCCATCTCATCATTCCAAGCAAGACACTGACCATCAAGGGTTTTATGTGTGTGTGTGTGTGTGTGTGTTTGTATTCTAGGTTGATAAGTACTGGTGGTGCGATGTGTGTGCAAGAGAAATGGTTTTCTTTAAATAATCACATCTAGATTAGAATGCGTTGCATATTGGTTAATCCCTGTTTAATCACTTCATCTTCCCAAGTCCTCACTGTAAGATCCATGTTCCCCTTTGGATTAACCTCTTTTAATAACCTAACTACTCCAGTAGGTCTCTTTGGATAAAATCAATCAAAACAAACAAACACACAAAAACATTGTGGTCTCTTACTGATCACCCCTCTCCATGTCTCCCCTAAAATGCCACCCGGATCTAGGGTGACACAAGTTGTGTGTCCCTTCGACCGTAACCACAAAGGAAATGACCAAGATCCCGGTGCCCATCTGGTCATGGAATGTCCTGCTTGGCCTCTGAGAAATAAATGAATCAATACACAGTCCTGACGTCCACCTAAACCAACAACGTCATTGTTGACAGAGATGCTCTGCAAACAGCAGAAATGAGGAGATGCCCATTTGCACTGCTTCTTCCCTCTTCTGCCTTTCTCTGAGTGATTGTCGCTGCTCTGCCCATGACAGTTCTAGTCTCCCCTTTAATCCTTCCGCCTCCTGGATAAAAATTATGAAGACCCTCCATCACAGCATTGTCCGCTTCCTGACAGTGCGGAACCCAGCCCTAACCGTGACGTCCTGATCGCTCCTTTAAATCATCCAACTCAAGCCTCAACCGTATCAAAGGCACCTGCTAACTTCTCCTTACTGAGTCTCCCTCACATTCTCACTCGCTGCGACAAGCTAAAAATCAAAACAAAACAAAACAAAACTATATATATATATAAATATAAATATGTAAATCTATAAATATAAATATGTAAATATGCAAATATATATTTGCCTACAGGTGTGTTACTGGTGGGTTCTGGTGGCTTTCGTAACCTACAAAGCTGAAGTAAAGATTTCCATCTCTTAGTTTGGATCGGGTACCACCCAGCCTCCTCCTCCTCTCACGCCTGTATCTTCATCACATACCCCCTACTGTTAAGGCAGTTTTTTTTCCTTTTCTTTACCCCATCCTATTCCTTCTTTATACTGAGTAGCAGATGATGTAACTTGCTCTAACACAGTAGGAAATCTCTGGAAGAGGGTGCTACAAGATAGCACCCCAATATGTAATACATCCCCAGCTTGTAAAGGGGATGCTGAGGGCTGCCGGACACAGCTGTCCAGCTTGCCGTCCTGCGGGGTGATGCCGTTTGCATCCAAGAAGCTGAGTCCGGCTCTGGTACCCAACACATACTATGTGGCTAGACCGTTGAAGCTCATTATTTGCTGCACCTTATTTGCTACACAAACAGAATTCGTTTGTCTGTTTTCCTACCTGATCATGTCTCTGGAACATCTTTCCTGATCAGCGGTGGTGACGTGATCTGGAAGCCGCCTCTCTTGACGCCTGGACTAAAAACCTTGCTGAATAACAATGGCCATTCTGACCGGCGTGACGTGATAACCTCATTGTAGTTTTGATTTGCATTTCTCTGATCAGTAGCACTACTGGGCACTTTTTCATGTGCCTATTGATCGTCTGTATGTCTTCAGTGGACAATTGCTCATGTAAATTTTCTGCCTATTTTTGGAACTGGTTTATTTTGAGCGTGGTGAAGGCAAAGCTAGCTTCCTATGGATCACTCTACAATCAGCACCAAGATCTCACATTTAACTATGGGAGATATTAAAACCTAAACTAATGAATAAACGAATAAATGCCCGACCTTAATAACATTTCTCTGACGTTGGACATACCAGTTAATGGCTAAACTCTTGTTTTTCAGGTCTGCAGGGCACCAAACGAAAGGTTGGGGAAAAAAATAATCTGAGGGTTGGCATGCTGAGGGGAGGGGTAGAAATAGCATTTAAGTAATCCAACCTGTTGTCACCTAGAACTAGTTAATAAGTTGAGTCCTGAAGACTAGAGATCGTTCAGTTAAATCCGTTTAGCACGGTTACCAGAATAACAGTGTAACATTTGCGTCTCCCTCTTCAGAACTTGTATTTTTGTTCTATAATAAAGAATTTAGTGGATCATATGCCTAGGTTTGCATAGGAGGTATAAAGAGAAAAGGGAACATACGCTGGAAACATTTATTCTATTTAGTTTTATGTGTCGATACTGCTGGAAATTTTTTATACTCCTCACTGGTCTAAAACATCATTTTATCTGCCAGAAAGAAGGGCAATTAATGCTTAAAACAGGTGCTTTATTAAGGAAACATTATGAAACAGCGATCCTTAAAGATGTGAACTGTCAAAACCCAACGTGGCTCACCATTTCTGATAACGTGATAACGCGTTTTATTTTTAAGATGTGATTGCAAAGTGAAGGGTTGACAGTTTAAAGCGAAGGTTAACTTTGCGAGATTTCATTTCAGGATGTCCCCCTTTGCATTTTTTTTTTTACTATATGCATAAGAGACAAAACAGGGACTTGACTCAATGTGTGTTAGTGAGAATAAATTATCTGGATTCTTGATTCACCGAGACATGTCGCAGGAGTTGCGAGAATTGAGCCTGGATGAGATTCCCAGATGGCTGCTAATTCATGCTTCTTTGTACGACATGAATTGTGAGGACAAGAAAGATTTGCAAAAAAAATAAAATCAAGATTATTCCTCTTTGTCTCAATGGGCACGTTTAGAGGTACCTGTGGCTCTCTGCCATCCAGTTCCTCAAATTGTCAGTCACTCAACCGTCATCAACGTGGATGCAACTGCGTGTTCCTATGGCCTGAGCTCACTCAATGTTTACTTTCAGAATCTCGTTTCTTTGACTTGCTGGGAAAGTCTCCCTGGTATCCTGCTGAGGGTCTCAACCCATCAGGCACATGCACCCCTTTGCACAGCCTTTCCTGCTAACACACACTTGTCCCAACCTATCGTTTCAAAATAATCGACTCTGCTGCTCATTTCAGTCTGGGGAGCTATGCATTCTGCAAACAGCATGGCGTGGTCTGGTGAAAATAAAAATGGGTCTTACTCAGTGGAGCTGAATTCACACCCATGGCCCATTGTTGCGCAAACTGTGACCACGCTGCCAGCGAGGTGCCTGGTCCCCATCATTTGCTAGAGAAAATACATTCCTGCCTCTCTTGAAGAGTTGTTTTAAAGCTCAATGAGAAAAAAATAGAAAGAAGTTTATCAACAAATGGCAATGCTGTATAAGAATACAATCTTCTTGATTAATTAGTATATCACGAATCTGGGTTTGCAGTAGGCTGATATTTTCCCCCCAAATTTAGGTATTGACCTAACAGGAGAATTGGTGAATCCAAATAAAACAGAGGACCCTGGGTGTATCTTCCCGATGAAAACTCTAGGCCACAACTTTTCCAAACGTAAGAAAAGGCTAAAGGCAGACATAAATTCCAGACAAAGAGGCCCGGGGCAAAGGGCTGATTCACACACAAAACTGGATCTGCCGACCGCGTTGGCCTCTGCTCCAGCCGGCGGTGCTGAGGGTCCCAGGGTGAGGAAGGTGACCAGTAAAACAAGGCAATAAAACAGAAACAGCTTTTCCTTGAGCTGTCGGAGGATGTGGAGAAGAAAAAGCTTGCAAGAACACCCATCAGAAGCTTTGAGGAGAGAGGTGGTGAATCCAAGGCAGAGATGTCACATGTGGGTGTCAAGTGTAGAGCAGTCGGGTATCAGTTACCCACGTGAAGCTGACCAGCAGCCAACCTCCTGGTCCTGGACCACAGGAGAGGTGGTGATGCTCGCCAGGGTCCCCATGGACACACGTGGTGGGTATCAGATGACAGGAGACCTCGTGCTGGACCACACAATAAAGGGTACGTATAACTTACACCTTCTCTATCCATTCCTCTGTTGATGGACCCTTAAGTTGCTTCCATGCCTTGGCAATTGCAAACAATGCTGCTATGAACATTGGGGTGCATGCATACTTTCAAATTCATGTTTCTGGGTTTTTTTTTTTTTAATATATATCCAGGAGTGGAATTACTGGGTCATGTGGTAGCTCTATTTTTAGTTTTTTTGAGACACTTTCATAGTGTAAAAATACACTGCATTTTTAATAGTTTTGCTTTGTCTTTTTTTCATCCTTCCCTTTAATGTTTAATCACTAAACTCTCATATGGACCAAGGGACAGCCATCTACTTAGCACATTATATGTTTGCCTTTGAAGGGCCTAAGTTGGGGGTTGGGGGTGGGGATGCTGGGAAAGAAAGAGTAATGAGGTCAGGCTGCATTTATGTACCAGCACGCGACAGAGGAGACTCAACATTTCGTTAGACAGATGAGGGCATGTTGTGACAGATGTTACAACAGGGTATAATGTTGCAAAATGGAAATTTTTAATTTGCAAAGATTACAAAGTATTACTTTGAAGACGACGATGGCATGAAGGCCAGAGTGAAGAAAAACCAGTCATTTAATTAACGGAATTGTGCGTTCTCCCATTCTAAGGTGCACAAGGCGAGACCTGCCCTTGACAACGACTGCTGATACCAGTGGGTCCCCTCCGGTCTGCTCCTTGGAATCACCTGGGTTCATGAAAAACTAATTTGAAGAAGCAATGCGAGAAATAGCAGAGGAGCCTCAAAATTTTTGTTTAGATATTGAAACATTTCAAATAAGATTTCTGCTTTGTGTCTGTGCTTCATTTTACTGCTAACTTTTTGAACACACATGTAGTAAGATTAGATTTTTTTTTTGCATCTACATAAATTTATATTTTTCTTCCTTTTTAAGGGCTGAAATTTGTCCTGCAAGTATCGTGCAATCATCATTTTATTCGTAAGTGGAAATCTTACCTGGCAAAATCATTTTCAAATGTAACACAAAAATCGCTGTTGTTTTTTGTTGTTGTTGTTCAGGTGTGATGCCAGTTTTCATATTCTATCATCACAAAGATGTACGCAGAGCTCACAGGAACACTTACAGTGCAGACCAAAACGTGGCAAACTTTCTTCGGCATGATTTATTTTACTTTTTGTTGTATTATGAAAATAGAATTCCGCGGTGACCTCTGGACTGCATAGCATTGATTTGCACACAGCGTTCACACGTAATCAGCTTCTCTGCAGGAGCTGACTCACTTTTTGGACAACAGAAAGGGTCCCTCTTCTCCAGTGAGATGGGTTTCAGAATACTACTGGTAGGAAAGGTGAGAAAAATTAATACAGGCAGGCATTTTGCTTGGACTCTCATCAGTGTGAGAGCAAGCCTCACTCCACAGAGATGTGAAGTGGCGTACAAGCGTAATTCTTTTTCTCTTCTCAGGAGACCCACATGCTGTGGAGCAGATGGGAATGGCAAGCTCATTTCCTTCAACATGGAAATGTAACTGGATTACAATACGTGGCACTTAAATGGAATATTATGCAAATACATCTGAGCATAAGACTTGACAAGATACATCAGTCCATCACCCCCTGGCTGCATCAATTGTGTCATTTACAATGACTTCACCCTGCCCTTCAAAGGAAGGTGAAATGTCCCATCAATGTCCCTCCATTATTCCGCCATGGCGGCAGGATGCTTCTCCCTGCGACAATCAGCTAACGTTCTCAAGCATGAGATTGGATTACCATTGTTTTTGTATGGAAAGCTGCAACAGGGCTGTCATAAAATTAACAGCTTCCCTGGTTTAATGTTTAATAGCAATCATTTCCATATCATAAGCACCAGAAGGTGCTTTATTGAATGTTGACATCCAAGTGACTGCAATATAAGGAACTTAAAAAATGAAAAAAAAAATCCTTTATAACCATCTTTTTACTTTTCAGAAAATGGGAAATTCACAGTGGGTTTTTAAAACTATACACATGTAATTTGTGTCTTTCTAATCAGGATAGAGAAGCTTCTTATAAGGAGACCCAGACTAACCTTGCCTCTTCATTCATGCGTCTCTAGATTTTGCAAAGGTAAGAGACGTGATGTGATTCTCGCGTGATGGTTTTGAGGTCTACAAATTCTCAGTATGTATCACGTGGCGTCCTCTTTGGTAGCGTTTATTATAAAATTTATTTCTCCTCTGTGCGGGCACTGGTATTCAACTTCTCAATCAAATGATGTGAGAACAGCAAAGCTCCCATAGACGGGAGGATGCTTCATTGTGGGTCTTGAATAATGAAGTGATCTTCAGTCACACAGGAGGGAGATGCAATAAGGGTATGAAATACATGAGGTCAAAACACAGCATGCCTCGTTGTGTTTATCACACTCCCAGGTTCCAAGAATGTTCTCTTGTCTAGAGTAACGGCAGACATGTCTTTTCCAAAACTTAAGATGGAAACTTTAGGATTTCTCTTTGCATCAGCCACAACGTGCCTCAGCACCGCTTCAGAACCGAGTCCCAATGTTTCCTTTCCTTTTGTGTCCCGATAATTACCGCCACCATCAGCCTCTTCCCCCTTGTGGTCTCCAGCCTTCCATTTACTGATCCATCCTACACACACTCATGAGAATTCTCCTAAAACACAGCCAGGAATCTTTTACCCTCCTGCTAAAGAAGATCAGATATTTCCACAGTTTCTAAACGATGAAGTTGACCTTCCTGAATATTGCAAAGTTCTTTAGACTTGTGCCACAGATCATAGTTCAGTTCAGTCTCCAAATAAATTAGACCCAAGAGACCACATCCGATTCCCACACCTTTCCTGAAATTTCATCCTCTACCTACTTCTTTA
The DNA here is from genome assembly GCF_048564905.1 of Vicugna pacos. NCBI lineage: Eukaryota > Metazoa > Chordata > Mammalia > Artiodactyla > Camelidae > Vicugna > Vicugna pacos. The sequence continues at coordinate 1,726,969 of NC_133022.1, forward strand.
TATTCTTCATCCTTTCCACAAAATTTAATCCAGCCCCTCTGCATCATTCTTTCTTCAATGAAGCCAGATTTTCCTAATCCAGTGGAATAGCCAATCTCTAAATTTCCATGGCATTGATTTTATAAATCATCATTCCTATGAAACCTTATAGTAATGCACTCATTTATCAACTGCACATGGTAATTTGCTTACCATTTAGGTAGTTGACACTTTCTTGTATTCCTCTCAATGTCCCACACCACGCCTCATTCATAAGATGTACGTGGACAGGAAGAAGAAAGAATGTTATTTTACCTGTAATTTTAATAACAAATTTCTTTGTGGATACATTCAAGAAAGGAACCATTTATCAATCTATAGGGCAACATTTCTCAAACTTTGGTTTCTGCATCCTTGCCTTAGGATGACATGAGCTTGCAATCACAAGGGCAGATCGCAGAGGGGGTCCTTTGTCTGGACTGGCTAATTAAGCAACAGAAAACACGTACCCTCATTCGTTCTCACACCCAGGAACACTCAAGAAACACTTCTGTGACTGAGCATATGTCAGGGATTTATTTTCCATAAGTAATTAAGATATTAGCAGAGACACTGCACCACGTAGGATATTACCATTAACCCATCTGACATTCTAATCTACAATTCTTATACCTGCTCCAATTGGCACATTGTGCAATGTGAAGGTAATATTTTAAGCATGCACCCCAGGTGAGGGGTTTCCAAAGATGTTTTATGAGGCTCCTGAGATAAGCATAGAGATATGCTAGGGAAAGCCAATGTATAATTATATTACACATTGAGATGGCAAAGTTTTTAAAAAATAAAATTTTTGTATAGCTCCCTTATTTTTTCACTTTCTGTAGCATGGATGAGCAAAGTTCTAGAATTGAGTCATTTTGATAATTTAAAGCAATGATATGAGTTTGACATTCCTCCACGACACTGAAATTTCCTCTAAATACCTAATGTTGGGGGCATTTCCCACTTTTTTTTTTTCCAATCCTCCATTCAAGCCAGAATACAATAAATAGGAGGCACGTGTTGGTCCCGTATGCCTGGGCGTGGGGACCAGGCTCTCTGAGATGTTTGAGGAGCAGGTGCCGCCCTGCTCTGCAGAGCCGTCTCAACGCTCCCGGGGGGCTCTGAGTTGACCTGGAGGGAACTTCTCCCCACCACACAGCTCATTAAGATCATCACACCAGACTTTCCTCATCCTCACACTTGGTGCTTAATGGGGTCCAGCTGATTCTCCCTGGAAACAGGTAGGGATTTGAATCGAAATAGAAAGTTAGAGGTTTTTATCACATATATATTTATTGATTGATGTATAGTCAGTTTACAATATCTGGTGCGCAGCACAATGCTTCCGTCCTACATGAACACGCATATATTTGTTTTCATATTCTTTTTCACCATAAGTTACTACAAGATATTGAATATAGTTCCCTGTTCTATATAGTATAAACTTGTTGTTTATCTATTTTATATATAGTAGTTAGTATCTGCAAATCTTGGAACTCCCAATTTATCCCTTCCCATCCCCTTCCTCCCCTGGTAACCATCCTTTGTTTTCTATGTCTGTGAGTCTCTTTCTGTTTTGTAAATAAGTTCAGTTAGGATTTTTTTTTAAAGTGTGTTTAATCATTAGCCACTGAATCTAAATATCATCAGAAAAATTTTCCCATCAAATTTCACTTAGAGAGTGCTGGCTCTCCCATCCCTGGAAGATGGTGCACAGTTACGGTTAAATACGTCCATAACTTACCCTCTCTTTATGTTGACTCTTACATTCAAGGTACAGACCTGCTGCTTGGAGAAGCTCCAGAACTTCTGGAAACCTTCTTTCAACTTCTTGTCCTGTGGGCTTGTGCTCAAGACGCTCTGAGCTGTTAGATGCACTGGAGGCTGCGATCAAACGTGACATCAAGTTCAGTGTGTACTCCTTAGGGCGGTTAGGAAAGTTTCTCTCCAAAGGTGTCAGGGATGGGGCAGTGATCAGGAAAGACCAGGAGACCCGGAATTGCCATGTCCACCTGGGGAGGAGGTGAGCGGACTGGTCATCACAATTAGAGGCTTTCGGGTTTAAACGCACAGATCGGCATCCCACGTGGTGAGCGAAGAGTAGAGGGTGCTCTGTTCTTCCCATCTGGGATGTTGCAAAACCCACTACAATAAACGATTTCGCCTCATGCTTGTACAAGGCCTTAATTTATAAACACTATGGCAATGCCATCGGTGTCCGTGGGTGTTAGGACGACCTAATGAGGGATTTTGACGTCTTTTGACTGTAAAGGTCACAATTTTTATACTCAGCGTTACCTTCTTATACTCATTTTCTTTACTTAACTTTTATTTTCTTAGTTTCTTTTTTGGTTTTGAAGAATGAAAATCGTTCTAGTGTTTTTGACTATAAAAACAATGGAAAATGATTATAAATCAATAAAAAATGTTAAAAAGTAATGCATTCTCATTAAAATTTTAATGGTACATCAAATGTATAAATGAAGGACGTTTTAAAATCGCCTGTAATTTTATTACCAAACCTTCACATTTGGGTGAATAGTTTTTCAATCTCCATTACTATATATATATACATACACGCACACACACACATATCAATATATATATATATATATATATATATATGCACATGTAATTTTAACAATTATAAAAACCCAATACATAATAATTTGTAGACCATCTTTCTTACCTTTCAATAAATTGTTGACAAATTCCCTGTATTACCATATCAAATTGTATTTGATGTCTACATAGTATTTCTTTTTTTTAAATTTTATTTTATTGAGTTGTAGTCAGTTTACAATGTTGTGTTAAATTCCAGTGTAGAGCACAATTTTTCAGTTATACATGAACATATGTATATTCATTGTCACATTTTTTTTCGCCGTGAGCTACCGCAAGATCTTGTATATATTTCCCTGTGCTACACAGTATAATTTTGTTCATCTATTCTGCATATGCCTGTCAGTATCTATAAATTTCAAACTCCCAGTCTGTCCCTTCCCATCCCCGGCCTCCTTGGCAACCACAAGTCTGTATTCTAAGTCTATGAGTCTATTTCTGTTTTGTATTTATGTTCATTTTTTTCCTTAGATTCCACATATGAGCGATCTCATGTGGTATTTTTCTTTCTCGTTCTGGCTGACTTCACTTAGAATGACATTCTCCAGGGACATCCATGTTGCTGCAAATGGCATTATGTTGTCATTTCTGTACTTAGTGTTTCATTTTATCCAATGACCAATCTTGGGTTAGATAGTCCAAACACAGACTTGTGAACTGACCTGGCTGGTTACTTAGAATGTGCTCTTAGACCAGGAAGGTTGAGTATCAAAGTCATTCTTTATTTTCTCAGTAGTTTCTCATCAAATTTCCCAAGAGTTATTCCAGGTAAGGAACAGGTAATTTATCCACATCTCAGCACACACAGCTCATAGCAGAGGATTCCCACTGGCCAGTGAAGTGGTGTCATTGCTTCAGTCTGATTATCAGAAAAAAACAGAAGAGAAGACGGCTACACCAGTGATGTGACCATTTTGAATCAAAGGGGCTGTAAATGAGTCCCTTGTCTAAATGCACTTCCTTTACACAATTCAACACACCTTAAAAACTCCAGGCTATTAACATTATTTTTGTATTCCCTTCATTATTAACACTGAAAATGCATTTACTAAAGGATCAGTATGTGCGTGGCTATGAGACTTTAAGAGGAGGTGCATTTCAATATCACTCAGTAACTTGGAGAAAATTTACCCCAGATAATAGCACCATTGCGGTAAGAATCATCATGAGGCTTCTACAGGATTGCAGGAACCACTGACGCTGAGAAAAGAATCCAAGTTAACTTGGGAAAATGAACCTTTTTGCACTGTGTTCAGCTGCCAAGCTGTGCTAGGAACCCACAGCTCTTCTCCAGGAATGTCAGAAAGTGAATCTGGTCATTGGTGGGGAAAGGGAAACTTCTATATTACCTGCAAAGCCCCACCCAAATTACCCACTCCTGCCTGATTGGGTGCTGGGCTTTATGCTCTGAAGTCAGTGCCACGGTCCACGGTTCAGCTCCTTTAGCATCTTGTGTTAGAAACGCCTTGACTCTTTAATGTTTGGAACATCTTTGTTCATTGCATTCTTTTCTTTCAAAATTAGCAAAGTAAGAATCACTTAACCCTTAGGTCTTCTCCTTGAGACTTCTGTGCACATTTCTCTGTGACTGGACATTACGATGCCCAAGCCCTGTGTCAACGCAGTGGTTTAAACCCTGCGCATCCGTGGAAGATACTCCATGCTCGAATGAATAATAAAAGATCCAAACACAGGACCTATAACGTGGCCAGGGGAGTGGAGCGTGCCAGGGATGGAGACATTTTCTCAGCTCGTTAAATTCACACACACATGGAGTTAAAGAGAGAGAAACGTGTTTTCAAATCCAACAGTTCAAGATACGTTGGATGTGACGTCTGTGGCTTTTGCCAACATATATGTTAACGTTACTCAGTATTAACAGCTAATTACAGAGACCACCATTAATATTATTCAGTACTTTTCATCATTTGGAAGAATATTACTTTATCAGGAAATACAAATATCTTCTGAAAAGATAGGGTTATTGGATCTACGGATACAGTCAATGGACACCAAAAACAATACTTTCCTTAAGAGAAAATTGAAAATAAAACAGCTTTACAGACTTGGGCGTAAGTTCTCATTTTCCTGTTTAGATAATTCTGTGTAAAAAGTAGCGTTAACACAGCTTTCTTCTGATCCGATGTGTTTCAGAGTTAAATCTTCAAGCGCCTTGAAGAATAGGGTGGAGGTGAAGACACTCATTCTCAGAGCAGGGCAGTGGCTGAATGTGGTCAGAGGCCTGGAACTCAGATCCACACTGTCCCCCTCTTACCCTAGAAAAGTTCTGAGCAGAACTGTAAAATATATATATTTTTAAAAATTAAAATATAATATAAAATATATTATTTATATTATATAAATAATAAAAATAAAGAAATATAAATATAAATGTAATAAACATAAAATTATATTTTATATAAATGCATTTATATTATAAAATAATAATATATTTATATAAAAATATATTATTAATATATATTTTATATGTATATAAAATAATAATATATATATGAAAATATATTAAAATATATACATATATTTTATATGTATAGAAAATAAAAATATATTTATACAAAAATATATTATTAAAATATATATATAATGTGTGTGCGCTCACACACACACACACACACACACACATATACACACATAATATACAGAAAAAGAAACAGCCAGAAAGTTGTCAAAAACAAGGTCAGTATTCAGGACTAGATCTACCATATATGAGGACATATTAGTAAACTTAAACTATTGAACAAGCGTGTGGTACCAATGTACATAAAGAGGCAAAGACTTGCCAGATGTAAGTCCAAAATTATACCTGGTGCCAGATAGGAATTTATGGCATGATCATGGTGGTGTACAAAAATCATAATTGAATAAATGATGTAAAGACAACTGGACAGCCATTTGGAAAAGAAAATAAAGTTCGATTTATCTATCATATCTTCTAGCAAATTCTTGACTGGAGGAGCATTTTATGTATAAAATATGAGACTCTCAACTTGAGGAGGAAAGCTCTTTATGATCTTGAAAAGGAGAAAAGTTTCCACCATGACAGAAAATTCCAGAAGTCGTCAAAGAAAATGATGATGCCATTGAAACAGGAAACATTAAAAAAAATAATAAAACAACAGAAAACACAAACTTTCAACGTGTCAAAAAAAATGCCATTGACAATATTAACATAAAATGACAAATTGGAGGGGGGGGCATATGTTTAAATGTATCCCCAATGGCTGATCACTTTCTAACAAATTAAGAGTTCCAAGGACCCATTAAGAAGACAAACGCCCCAAAAGAAAAACAAGAAAAAGAAAAAAAATGACTCACAAAGAGGAATGTATCCATCATTGAAAATATGAAATGATGGCCCTACTAACTAACAAGAGAAGCGCATGTTAACCTCTTAAAGGATACAGAGTGAAGGGTAAGATGGAAATATTTGATGACACTATGTTAGTAAACTGTGGTCAGTGAGTTTCCTCACACTTGGCTCGTGGATACAAAATTTGACATCACACCGACGGCGAGCGAAGAGATCAAAATTATAGGTCAATTTTATCTTTAACCTAATAATCCAACATGTAGGAACTGACTTTGCAGAAATACATTAGTATGAGAAAAATGACTTTTTTTTTTTTGGCCAGGTCATTCCTTCCAGCACTTTTCTGATGGCAAAAGTTGGAAACCAAATAGCTATCGAGAATGGACAGGTTGAAAAGTTGTAGTTCAGCCTTACAGTAGCCTAGGAGAATAAGGAAGATACAATAAGTTTATGGAAACTCTCCTGTTAATGTGTGTGTGTGTGTGCGCGTGTGCACGTGTTTGGACCACGTTATAAATAAAAGGAAGTAGACATGAGCATAAGAAAATATACCAGTCAAGTTTCTTCTCGTAAACTACATCAGTGATGGCTTGAACTGATGTTCTAAGGTGTGAAATAAGAAAAGCAAGCAAATAGAATTCCAAGGTGAGTCTTCTTGAACAGCGGGGAAAAAGACAGGATGCATTATTTGCAGAATTAGAACTAAGACTGAGAGAGGAGAGACTGAGCTGAGATGTGAACACATCAAAGCTGGCTGTCCGATAGTCATTCTTGGGAAGATAAGTGCATAGGACGTCCAGGTTTAGTGAAGTCTCATTTGGAAATATGCTTTGGGGACTCTTTAGGGCATAAAAGGGTTTTTTAAACCCCTGAGACTATGAGTTCACTGAACGAGTGAACTGGCTGGAAAAATGGAGTTCTGAGTGGTGAGCTATGGATGTCTGCAAACTGTGAGTTTGGGAGATGAGCAAAAAAACAGAAAAAAAATGAATGAGACACAGTGTTATAAAGGAGACTGGGGTATGTAGTACTGTGGGAGCGGGGACTTACAGGAAGAAGATATTTCAAAGAGATAAAAGCAACCTGATTGGGACTCAGAACTGATTCCTGGACGGAACAACCCAGGAGTCACTGGGGAGATGATCAAGAGAGGTTTCAGCTGGTTCTTCCAAAGCTTGAGTGGAATGGCGTCAAAAGAAATTGAGGGAGAGACATTACAGAAAACTTGTTAGACCATCGTTGGGAGGTAATCGGCTATGGAAGGAAGCAAAAAATGGGGTGGGAGCCGGATAATGAGGTGGGGAAAATACAGAGATTTTATTTCAAAAAAAAAAAAAGGGAATTAATTGCCCCGTGTTCATGTGCTGAATGAAATGAATCAATAGACCACAAAAAAAAATAATAAGCATTAATGCAAGAGACAAAGCCTCCTGTGTTTGGAGCAGTGCCCTTGAGCTGCGGGGCTAGAATGCTGTCACTCGAGAACATTCCACTCAAGCAGGGTGGAGAGGCTGGTCTCAGGTTGGGACACAAGGAGCGAATCCCAAGGAACAGAAATTAAAAGCCAAGTTGATGAGCTCGGGTGCCTGTAGGGGGTTGACGATGTGGTAGAAACTGGAAATCCTCTTCTAACTGCTTCTGTTCCCTTAGTGCAATGAAAATTAGGTTTGCATCTAAGAGGAAGAAACGGAGGCGAGAACTCACCACGATGATTTTGTTTCTTTCTGTACCGATTTATGGAAAATACCCTTAAATTCTAATAAAAAGATTTTCAATGAGAGACTATAATGCAAAGATTTTCATTGTGAGAATTACACTGCGAGACAAAAACCAGGCATGGTTAGATCACTGACATGTCGTTTATTTTTTTTGAAACCAATGATCAGGGTTTATCTTCATAAACTCTGTCACCAGTCCTGTTCCTTTAAGTGGCTACTTGTTCTTAAATTAAGTGAAACCAACACAATCATGTAATTTTACTTCTCTTGCTAACCCACCACTCTTATTTAGCTTTTATACTGAATGTAGTCAAAGCAGGTTTCAAATTCTCTTTATGGGACTATTGATAAAACAAACTGTGGGCGGGCTGTGTGCCAGTCTTTCCCCATTGTAACAACTTCTCAAGATTAGACACAGTTGTACTGTATTTGAGAATGTCTCTGTCTCTGCTCACCCTGTTTCATATTTCCTAATCCTGCCATGAACATGCTCTTCTCCAGCCAAGAAAGGCCCTTAGCTAAGAACTGTATCTCAACCATCAAATTTCACAAAACACAAATGTGAGCCCTCTGAACCATGAACCTCTTACCAAATAATCGAGAATCATCGAATTCCCACAATATGATGTTTCAAGCATCTTAGCCAAGCATTGTTTGCCCCTCAAGAATCTATGTCCTACATGATCTCGGGAAAGGCAGACAGAGCCACCATCAATGTTCAATGTCATTAACATAAACCAGGATGGAGGGGATGCTGGAGGGCAGTTAAAATGTCACCAATTTGACTGAAGACCCAAGGCAGTGAAAAATTAAATCTCAGACTAGAAAATGGTTTTATCTGAGCACCCCTCTTAATTAATTGGTTGCATTGCATTTAATTTTACTTAATACGGAAACTGAGTGTAAGAGTTTTCTAGAAGAAGTCTCTGTCTGAGAATATCAGCTGTTTCTATGAGCCCCGTACCGTCATTTTGGGTTTAAAATTCAGATTATATGATTTTGGTCTCCCTAAATAGTTCAGGCAACTTCCGCTTCTCAAAAGTTCACTTTATACCACCTTGATTTTTATGAAAAACCTACATGAGTACTTGTTTTTGCTAACCAAAACTATCCTAAAGAGGATTTTCACTTTTATGGAGGAAAAAAAAAAAGAGTGAAAATCAAAAATAGCATCGTTCCGTGTTTGGAAGCCCACAGTCGGAGCAGCCAAGCTCCTTCGCTGGGAGCATCTCAGCATCTCAACATCTCAACATCAAGCCACTGTGGCTTTGAAGTGTGTGAGCATGTGTGTTCTTTATCTCGATTTATTTTGTCCATCCTTCAGCCAAATGTGTCCTAAAGTAATTGCGTATCCACTTAACACCGTCTTGGCTTAGGGAAGTTCTCTCAGAAACAATCTACTTTGGAAAAGCAGGGGAAACCCGTATGTTTAATATTCTGCGTGTTTTTTTAAATACCACAGAATTTGAAATATCGTTTCAATTTAGTGAGACTCAAAAACGATCCACGACTAAGAGTTAAATGAATGTAATTTGAATTTCATTTTGCTGTTTTGTTCATTTCCACTCGGTAGTGTTTCATTACTATGTGAAAGATTATCTGTCATTTGACGATCAAGAAGTTATGAACGTAAGTGATCTCCATGAAAATAAGAATTATTGTGGTTTATCTTAGTTTTTTCTATATTTACAGAGTGCCCAGAATCTTACCCGTATTTTCTTTTTTCTTTTTTTTTTTTTTTTGCCATCGTAGAACTTCCTTTCACTTGCTTCATCACAGATCCATAACCGTTTGGGGTTGTTTCTTGTTTTCTGCCAGGATTACACTAACAATAATTTTTTTTCAAGTGAAAACTTTTAAATGGCGCCCTGAGAGCATCTTTCGGACTCGTGTGCCTGCTTCCATGAAGAATCTGATGTGGGATCCAGAGGGGAGCAGCTAACGCTGCATGTATGGGGCACACATATGCCGTTCACGTGACCTGAGTCCACTGGATCCACCTAGAAGTAGCTACAATTTGCAAAATTAACGTATAAAGTTACCCCCAACTCCCAGCATGTTTTCCCAGGGACGCACCTCGAAATTGCCTCCCCTCAAGAGACCCATTTGACCCAGGAAAGAAGCAGACAGAGGCAGGGCAGAGTCTGGACACGCAGAGACGAAACACTGAATTCATCTGAGTGGCTGGTGGGCGTTCATCGGGTTGCGTGCCTTCCTACGAATCCAGCCGGTGTGTGCTTGCATTCCAGCAATGAGGTACGTTGCCGAAAAGGACATGGGGTGTTAAGTGGATACCTCCAACGTGATCGCAGAGAAGATGAGAGAGCAGAGAAAGAAAGACAGAGAACTGAAACTGAGCTATGATTCAGGTGACACAGAAATTGTGGGGCGAGAGGAAGGCCGTGTCCCAGGTCTCGGTTGAGTCCCTGGGACGTGCCCCGCCAAGTGTGGGTCTTTGGTTTCAAGAGCGAGCCGTAGTTGAGTAAAGGTAGGTTAATTCGGAGAGATACCTGCTCCACAGAATGAGTGCAGCCCATCTCAGAGGGGGGAGCGGCCACGAGGTGCAAGGCGGTTGGTTTTTATGGGCTTGGTAGCTTCACATGTTACCAAGTGGGCGGACCATTCCCACTACTCTGGGGAAGGGGCTGGGATTCCCAGGGGTTGGGCCAATGCCCACTTGTCACCCTTTATGATCAGCCTTGGAACTGTCACGGTGCCTGCGGGAGGGCCATTGACCATGTTCATATATACAATGAGCGTACAACGAAGCTCGGCGTCTACAATGGGCGTCAAGTTGCCCGCCATCTTGAACCTCAAGGCCAACTGGGAGTTGCAACTTCCGCCACCCTGGTGTTAACTGCTGTGTCATTCCTTGAATGGCTGTGCCCTGCCCCGTTCCCCCCTGTCCCACTGGGGCATGGTCACCTCTAGTGCCTGAGAGTCAAAGGTCAGATCTAATCTACTGAATCTGAATTCCTACTGGCCGCTTAACTCTTTACTCTTGGGCAAGGTTCTTAACCTGTCTCTGAATCACCCCATAAAATGAGGACATTAATAAATGCTGGTTTTGAGTTTTAAATAATTCAGCTTGTAAAAGTTTAGCACAGTTCCTGGCAAAATAAACAAACAAACAAAAAACTCTGAAGACAATCTCGCTTCGCTTCTTAATTCCAGATTATCCATTGTGATTATGCACAATGGCATCCATAAACGTTTCCATTATAGATGTGTCAAGGAGAACGTTTCTGTGGGAGGAGGGACTGGGGCTCATGCTGTGCCGCCACACTCAGCCCCAACAGACACATAGTAGGGCTCCAAAAATATCTGTGGTGTAAGAGAAAGCGTCTGCCTACATGATGCACCAATTTTTGGCAGGTCATCTGTGCTGGAGCAAAGAGCTTTCAGAGACAAATTAAACACATGCTTCGATTTGGCATTAAGAGCGCTGCCAGGACAGGGACCGACTGCATCCTCAGGGACGACAGAGCAGAGGGCCGCAGAGATCAGATGCAGCGGAAATAACTTGCATCCATGTCCCTAAAGAGACCGTGGCCAGCTGTCCATCTTGGCTGCAACAAGGAATAAAGATGTGTTCCTTGCCATCAGGGGCTCTGGTAACAGCACGTTTCTCCCTCTGCCTCTGTCTCTGTGTCCAGCTTTCTTTCTCTTCCTTCTCCCTCCTCCTTCCTTCCTTTCTCTCTTTCTTTTTCTTCCTTTCTTTCTTTTTCTTTCCCTTTCTTTCTTTCTTTCTTTCTTTCTTTCTTTCTTTCTTTCTTTCTTTCTTTCTTTCTTTCTTTCCTTCCTTCCTTCCTTCCTTCTTTCTGTCTTTCTTTTTCTTCCTTTCTTTCTTTTTCTTTCCCTTTCTTTCTTTCTTTCTTTCTTTCTTTCTTTCTTTCTTTCTTTCTTCCTTCCTTCCTTCCTTCCTTCCTTCCTTCCTTCTTTCTGTCTTTCTTTTTCTTCCCCTTTTTTTCTTTTTCTTTCTTTCTTTCTTTCTTCCTTTCTTTCTTTCTTTCTTTCTTTCTTTCTTTCTTTCTTTCTTTCTTTCTTTCTTTCTTTTTTTTCTTTCTTTCTTTCTTTCTCTCCTTCCTTCCTTCCTTCCTTCCTTCCTTCCATCCTTCCTTCCTTTCACTTCTCAACTCTAAGTGAAAAATAAAGCCTTGGACACCAACCCGAGAAACACTTCCAGGTGGTGTCATTAAATTAAGAGACAGAAGTCATATAAATATATTACAAATATAGTTTCTCCTTCAAAAGTATTTCAGAAAGATGAACACTAAGCAGCCAGGAGGGCCAGTCTCTACCTTAGAGCACTGCCTGTGTATTTCCAGGCCCCCCACCAACATATAGGGAGAAGACTGATGCAGATTTAATTCGTGTGAGCCATCTAGGCTACAGGACATGGAAAATGGAACCCCTGAAGCATGGATTTGAGGACGACATTTTAGAGCCTGGATCTCTGGCAGGAAACTGAACACATGAGCTCAAAGATTGAGGCTTACTGACAATTTCAAGGAGTTTATTTGATGCCAGTTTCAAAAGTTTGGTTTTGCAGTTAAAGAATCTTGGTGCTTGTCTGTTGTGCTCCCTGCATCCTTCCCTACCTCACAAATATAGCATCGTGGTCTGCAAGTTATAAATAAATGATAATTTCCAGACTTATGAGATGTTGGAGGGACCAGGAGGAGGTGGCTGCCACAAGCGCTGTGGTGTCAGTGAAACCAGGGCACAAAGATCCTAAAAGAACCTAAATCACAGCTAGGGAGATGGCTTTTTGTGTGTCACAATACAGTTCATCTACGTCGTCCTAAGACGTTTCTCATGACACACCTGCAGGTTAAGCCTTCGCAACCACAAGGGGGAACACAGATAAACAGATACATACATAAAAAGAGCCAATCCTTAGGTTACATTTAGAAAAGTTTCACTCTCAGGCATTGAAAGAGAAACAGGTCTTATACTGTGGCTTTCTGAGACTCTGTAAGGAAGGGCATTGTTACACAGCGCTTTTCTCAAGAAAACTGTACAAAATTGTGTGCCTGCCATGCAGTTTGCTTGCGACAAAATGAATAAGGAAAAATAGAAAATAAAATAGAGGTTATTCTAAGGTTTATAAACTCATGAATGCTCTCCCCTAAGTACGTAAGTTTTAAGTTTCTCCATGTGATAGACATCCGCGATTTCTCACGCAGAAAAGGTTTCATGAAATGCATACTTCTTTTAAGGAACTTCAAAGTAATCATTATATATACATACTTTTTAAAAATAATCAGATATATTGTCAAATTATCATGGCATTTAATTTTAAATACAAGTTTTGTGGTCAAATATTTTGACTCAAAAATTTTGTATAGAAAGTTGAACCCAGAATGTCTCCTTTTTTTTTTTTTTTTTCGTAGGTGAGTGGTAATTAGGTTTATTCATTTAGTGGAGGTGCTGGGGATTGAACCCAGGACCTTGTGCTTGCTAAGCACACGCTCTATCACTGAGTTACACCCTCCTCCCCTGCAGGGGAAGGTAATTAGGTTTATTTATTTTATTTTTTGGTTGGGGGGGAGGGCAGAATGTCTCCTGATTTCATGCTTAACAATTCACCCCTAAGTGGAAATCCAACAACATTTAACAATTTTCTCCTTTTTACTTTTCAAGTCATAAAATTCAAGAATGCCATTAGCTTTAATGTGTCCTAGACAATTTGATGGCTGATGTCACAGACTTTTAATTGTTCATCGTTTAATGCAAAACCTCCCATGTCGCATTGGTACATGCAGGTTTGATACTTTAGATACAATCCCATTAATATTACAAGAATATTACAACTTTTCTACTGAAAAGGCTAATTAGATTGAGCTCAGGAATAAGTAATTGATTGTGTAGATAATGAAGCAAATATCTAAAGATTAAAAAAAAAAGCATGTAATTGACATTTCCCCTTGGCAAACTCACCAAGGATTGACAAGAACTCAAACTTATTCTGAATATCAATTGTGTTTGTTTTTTTTTTCTTAATGTGATAGTCTTTTGCAAAGAAAGTGGTCAAGAATTCTTTTTGTTGTTCCTAATTATGGATTTTTAGAGGTTTTTTTTTTTCCAAAATATTGTGATTAATCTAATTGGTTTACATGAATAGATTATACGGTGCAGCCTATTAAAAACCACTTTTCTTAGGTCTAGGGCCCAGAACTGAAGCATCCTTTAGGCAGGAAGTAGTGAAATTATCCTTATCTGAACGCTTTAAAGGAGATACGGGTGTAAATGTCAATTTTGTTATTTCTGTAGGGCAGCAAATCACAGCATTCAACACATAATCAAAGGAAGCATTTAAAATAATCTCCGCGGTCTAATTAAAAGTTCCATTAAGGAAGGTATAATGACCTTCACTGATGAACTTTTATAAGAGACACATTTTAATGGACAAAGTTTTGCTCTGAAACAAATTATAATCAAGCACTACAATTCCAGTAGAAGTCCATTTGCCACTGAAGTGATGCTGACGGTAGCTGGTTTCATTTCATTGCTATCTCTCCAAAAAATAAATAAATAAAATAAAAGCATATGGTTAAGGATCTAGAGCCCAGAGCAGGCTGCGAGCATCCTTTGGAGGGAAGCCTTGTGCTGGTTTATTCTGTAGAACCATAATCCACCTTCTGTTCATGTGTCCTAGAAAACGCTGTCTGGTCTGGGGACAAAACGGGTGTCCTCATGGAGCGTCTGATACAAGCAAAACCAAAATTTAAAAAAAAAAAAAAAAGAAAATAGAAATTTTCCCCTACAGGGGGCTTCCCAAACAGGCAACACGCTTTCTTATCCACCATCGCGTCTGATTTTCATGTGATTTCTAGGAGTTGTAGAGGAGGTGTTTCTGTGTTTTTGTCTTTTGTTTTTAATTGAAGTATAATCAGTTACAACGTGTTCATTTCTGGTGCACAGCATAACGTTTCAGTCATACATATACATACATATATTCGTTTCAATATTCCTTTTCATTATAAGTTATTACAAGATATTGAATACGGTTACCTGTGCTCTACAGTAGAATCTCATTTATCTATTTTATTTATAGTAGTAGTGTGTATCTGCAAATCTCAAACTCTTAATTTATCCCTTCCCACCTCTTCGCTCTCTGGTAACCATAAGTTTTTCTATGTCTGTGAGTCTCTTTTATAAATAAGTTCATTTGTGTCTTTTTTTTTTTTTTTAGATTTCCCATATAAGTGACACCATTTGTCCTTTTTCTTTCTCTTTCTGGCTTACTACATTTAGAATGACGATCTCCGGGTCCATCCATGCTGCTGCAAATGGCGTTATTTTATTAATATGCAGTTACAACTGCCATCAGCCCAAGATTGAACAAGAAACGCTTGCCGCTCTGGGAGGGTAAGTGGTTTCAACTACATCACAAAGTAAATCATGAACTAGGATGCGGAAAGACCGGTTCATTTTGTCTCTTTTATTATTAGAGGCAAGGATGAGTATCTGTAATATATAATGATGGGGTCTCTAATGTTTGCCTTCCCCACACCTAACTTCTTTATTATTATCTTTTTTCTTGCCACAGTTTGTGGTATTTTTGAAGATTCTTTGGGAAATGGTGGGAGACAATCATAAAGATCATTTTGGTCTTTGAGTAAATGGACTTGCCTAATTATGGTGCATAAAGTAACGGCATGCAAGTGATTGCATGTGGAGTTAAAGTTGGTAATTGACTGACTTTGAGGTGGAGACACTGTCCTGGATTGGTGGGCCTGGTGTAATCAGAAGGTTCCCTATAAATAGAAGGAGACAAAACACGGATGACTTTTTTATGGAAGAATTAGGTCACGAACCAAGGAGTATGGGCAACCACCACAAGACGGAAAAATTAAGAAAAAAGTTTCTCCAATAAAACCTCCAGAAGAAATACAGGCTTACTGCTAATTTTAATTGTAGACCCACGAGTCCTATTTCAGACTCGACCTCCGGAGCTATGAGATAATAAATTTGCTTTGTTTTAAACCATTAAGTTGGCGGTGATTTGTTACGACAACAGCAGGAAGTGAATGCACTAATCTTATCAAGGGAGACATGACTATAATTTATCGCTGGTCCTGAAACTTCACCTCTGGTCTCCTTGGTTGAATGTTTGAAATTGTGGGCATGAAAATGATCTCTGTTCATGTGTGTTGGGAGGGCGGGGGGAGGACTGTAGCAAATTCACGCCAAAATAATGCAAATGGAAGGTGCACGATTTATCTATATTTGGGTTGAGTTTAATCTCTGGAAAGCAAATAAAATGAAAAGATGATTAACTTTGGAGATACTAGACTAAAATGAGTAATCATGGCATTGGAGTTTACATTCTTTAATTTACATTATGAGTCAACAAGGATGCGATAGTGAAGAAAAGCTAGAATAAGTGAAGGTGGTAATTTAGGGAGTTGGAAAAGCAGCTTAAGCTACAAAATTGTCTGTTGCTTGTGAGCACTGGGGACACTGATTGATGAACTGAGGACAGTCTGGTTTAAGAGATGCATAAAACGAGAGCAGCTGAGGTTTGCAAATTTGTAATCTCCTTGTGGAAAAGCAGGGAAAAAAGACATCTCAGAATAGTAAGGAGACTGATCTATTGAAGACTTAAGACTTGATCCATCTGTCCTTGTAATTCAAAAGCTCATTCAAATACTGATCTGATAGACTGTGTTCACAACCACACAGCATCTCTTTCCTTGGCAGTCTCTTTTCTCTGACATCTGAAATATTCAGTAGCCTGTGGACTTTTCTCTTGACGAGCCAGATATGGTTCAATTTCCATCTTGGAAAAGTTTGCTCTGAGAACTCTCTCCCCCTTACAGCTTGGAAGACAGAGATCATTGCTACCTGTATATCGCTGCCCCGGGGAACATTTGTTAAATGCAATTTCTGTTGGAATATTAACAAGTATGAAACAACAGCTTCAGCTCATCGATTTTGCTAAATTGTATCTTCTCAATTTTATCTCCTCATGCACATTAATTCCACCGGTGTCCTTTACATGCAGGCTGGTGCCTTCTGACATTTCTGTGTTACTGTGTCTACTTGCTTTAGACTGGCAGTGATGTAAGCTCAAACGCATTCTGCAAAAACAAAACAGAACTAAACCCCCTTTGCTATTTCTTGACTCTCATCCCCCATGTGTTATGATTCTGACATTGCCTTTTACATCTTCACGTTTTCCCATTTGCTGTTCGCTTTAGTCATCAATGCTTGTGCAGTTGTTTTTTTGAAATGTGTACTGACTTATTCATGTGATTTACTTTCCAATGGCTATTATCTCTTTCCTATAGATTCTTGCTTCTTCTCTATTTAGAGAAGATCTTTCAGTATTTCTTGCAGGGTGATTTTAGTATTGCTTTATTTTTTTGAGTTTTTGCTTTTTTGAGAAATTCTTTCTCTCTCCTTATTCTATATAAGACTTCTGGATTGAGTATCCTCGGTTGCACCTTGATTGGAGCCCCAACATTAACTTCCTTGAAATATGGTAATAAATTCTATTTAATGTTTTCTCTCTGCATATGCAAATGATCCATCACTAGCTAGATGATTTGTTTTTCACCCTCCTATACACACGTGTGTGTATAAATTACCAGGCTCCTAATGGCTTTTAGCATCTTTAAAGACATAAATATGACTTTTTGATAAGAATGTTTTCAGCATGTATTGAGAATCTCATATTTATATTTTTATTTGGATTAATAATATGATTATTTATATCACTTGATTACCTGATTTGGAATCATACTTTTATTCCTCATGTGGAAATCTGTTTCACCTTGCTATATTTGTATTAATGTTTCAAATTTTGTTGGAAATTTCCTCTATTTTTTTTGGCATTATTGTATCAACATTTATAAGTGATTTGTACTCTATATATTTTTTATTCATTTTACAATTAGCAGTATGTCAGATTGGTGGAAAGAATTGCTTAAAAAATTATTATTTCTCCGTTTTCTGTTACCATACAAAAACCAACAAAAGTGACACAATTCCTGATAGTTTAAAATATCTTTTTCATAAAATCATTTGACCCTATATTTTTTAAATGTATATCTTTATGACATACTTTTTTCTCCTATGCTTTCTAATCAGTTTGGATGTTTGGGTTTTTTTTTTTTTTAAAAAAACTCCACTTACTTAATTCTAAAAAATACTTACTTTATTCCTTCATATATATTGGCATGAATTTGTGCAACTTTACGTGGAAATTAAAATGTCTGCATTTTGTTTCCACTGGGCATTGATACTTTTCCCTGAGGCTTTCAACAGCTAAAACTATTTTTATTTTCTAGATTAAAGTCTCTCAACTTCAGCAGTGTTGTCATTTAGGGCCTGATCATTCTCTGTTGTGGATCTGTCATTGCAATGTTGGCTGCTCAACCTGACCCCTTCCCTCTGGATTTCAGGCCCCTACCCCAGTCTTAACAACCCCAAATCTCTCTGCACATTGCCAAATGTCCTTCAGATAAAATCTCTACCATCTGAGAACCATACCATTCTGATATTTGGCAATCGTAGAGTTCTTACGTCACCCGAAACAAATTTTTCCTTTATTTTTTAAATATTGACATTTTAATTTTCTATTTCCACTCCTAAGTTTATTGCATCTAGCAGAGAGGGTGTAGTTTCTGCTTTATTCGATTTTTAAAATAATTTATTGATATTTTCTTATAAACTAATACATGGATAATTTTATAGATTTTACATGTGCTGATAATTAGATAGTCTTGAATTTCAGGGTATTTCAATCTGTATTTATTTATTTAGACAACATGATTAAAAATAATCTTTGAATACTTTTTATTCTACCTTATTTATTGCCTCTGTGATTTTCATCTTGTCGTTCTGGAAAAAATGTCTTGACACACATATTCTCCTTGCATTATTGATATTTATATTTCAGTTGCTGTTAGATTTTTGTTAGGGATTCAACAAATTAGTCTAATAAAGTGCTCCTGCCTGTTTCATTTAGAATATTTTTATTCTACTTGCACATTTTTTTCTGATACTTTGATTATCACTAAATGTTGAGCATTTTCTTTTTCTTACTATAGGTATTTTTCCAACCACAAACTTTTAAAAATTCTGGATTATTAAGTAAGTTCCTAAATGTGATGATTAAATATCCATTTCTCATATTTTTATTTCGGTAAGTTAATCAATTCTCAGTTCTTAAAATGCATATTGTACAAAAAGCAATATATGATGCTGGGATACTATGAAAACTTATAAGGGAAAAAATTTAGATCCTTAACTCAGATAAAAATATCAACTGGGATTTCAAAACTGTAGAATAGATAAACAAGACTATACTGTGTAGCACATGGAAATACACACAAGATCGTATGGTGACCCACAGAGAAAAAAAATGTGACAATGAATATATATATGTTCATGTATGACTGAAAAGTTGTGCTCTACATTGGAATTTGACACAGCATTGTAAAATGACTATTACTCAATTGAAAAATGTTAAAAAAAATAGTTAGTGGTATTATTTGAGGCATTGTTAAGTGAAAATGTCTGGCGTTAAGCACAGACCATATACAGCAAGTTTATACACACACAAAGACTGCCACAGTCACATAAAGATGTGAAAATATTCAACCACGCTCAAAATCATGCAAATTAAAATTAAACCCAGGCCTTTTTTACTATAAAAGAGTGAAGATGAAAGGTGACAAGAGCGGTAATTGTATGTATGGAGAAAAGAAAGAAGTGTGGGTAACTAATGCCACTGTTGAGCATGTAAGCTGTTGAAACCTTCATAAAGCGATATTTGCAATTTGTGTCCAAAATTTTGAATATATGTTTACTACTTGAACTATAAAATTTATTTTCCATTTATTTACACTATGTGTGGGTAGTTTAGCCACATTTACATCCAATATCTTATTATACATCACCGTAACCAATGGTCTAACTTAGGGAATTAATTAAGATGGCACCTACTTTTTCAATATCTCATTATTGTTTCATAAATCTATTAAATAAGGCAAATAATGTGCTAGCTTCATTTTTAATTTTGCAGAATTGTATTTTTCAGCAGATGGTTGATTCTAGCAAATTCCGTGTTCACACTGTGCGATGCTTTTATGAGTTCCAGCTGTTAACTGATAATATTTCACTGCTGAATCTATCATGTGTGGTATAATTGCTCATTATGTGCCTTAAAACACTAGCAATATAGTTATTTTCGACTTGGAGCAAATTAAAATCTTACCAGCATTTTAGAAAATCTACAGTTGTCTTCTGTTTATTTTAAACGTGTATTGTTCTCTGTGTAAACTTAATGAGATATTTTGTCAAGAGCAAGAACTCAGCCTTATTATTCTTCTATTTTTATTTTTCCTCCCTATACCTTGCAGGGGTGTTAATAATTTCATTTCTGAGGAAATGTCCTTCCGTATCTGTCCTCCCAGATTGAGACGCCATCAAGTTCTTCCATTCAAATGTGATCAACGGTAGTGACAACAGTTGTCCGACTTCATGGCTATTGTGAAACAAGTAAATACAAGTAAATATTTACCCCCGTTAGTGGAAAGTATTTGGCGTACTCAGTGGAGTAGTCAGTTGACTGCCCTCTTTTTCTGCTATTCTAAATAGGAGAGTTAGGGACTGGGCTGTTTTTGGTACCTTTTGTGACTCAAGAGTGTAGACCAGTGTGTCTGTGGGACACCGAAAAGTTAAAGAGTGACTTTGCACCTACCCAACTCTGCAGAGGAGGCTGTGTTTCTGTCTGCACAGATCACAGACAATCTGAATCGTTTTTATGTTTTAAGGGAAAAAATTAAAAGCCTTCAATCTGATAGGAATGGGTTAGTTGAAGCAATTCATAATTCTCCTGCAAAGTTTATATTCTAAAATTCAATGTGCTGGTGTCAGTATTACCTACCATTTCTATCCCTTTTCCCTCTTTATTTAGGCTATAATTGGGTACCCTTACCCAAATCTGCATCCCAAAGACAGAGGACATTAGGTTTAACTTAATTATGCTCATTAAAGGTTGGTTGCACTATTTGATTTTTTTTTTATGGGAAGAAGTCTTCATTTTAGTGATTTTTTTGTTTGTTTTTTGGTGTGTTAGGGGGAGGTAATTAGGTTTATTTATCTTTAGAGGAAGTACTGGGGATTGAACCCAGGACCTCATGCATGCTAGGCAGGAACTCTACCACTGAGCTACACCCTCCCCCCATTTTAGAGACTTTTTTTAAATGGAATTTTTATTGCCATTTTTGCTGTTACCAGAGATAATGGGAAGTCACACGGTCCTTCTGCATGGTCATTAATTCTCTATGGTTAACAGCATTGGCTTTTGAGAAAATATATTACCTTCTTTTTATGTTTCGTTGTAGCTGAAATTTATTTACTAATTTTTTATGCTTCTTGTTTGTCTCCTTACTAACATGTAATCGGCTTGAGAGCAAAGGCTTTGGCTTCCTTATCTGTGCATTTCCAGCACCTAGAACAGAAAGCACGCATAGTCTATGTACAGTGAATAGTTGATGACTAAAACACTTACATGCTCAGAATATAAATTATGTTCTGTTCACATTCGGTAGGTCTCAGATCAACTTCACATCCGTGGGACATTTTCTGCCCACTCTTCAAATCAGTCACCTTATATGATTTCCTTAAGTCTAAAACTTCTCAGAAAGTTTGTTAATTAAAAAAAATATGAAGTTGTATTTTTCACGATCATTAGCAGAGAATAGAAAAATCATATACGTAAAAATAGCTGAAATGTGAATAAATGAAAAGAAGACATAGCCTGAAAGAATACTCTGATTTAACAAAAATTTGCAAACGAAAATTTTCACCTTGTAATGGAAGAGGTCCGTCACTACTGGGAAAGAGGTCTGGTGATTGGGAAGGGCAAGAGAAATATTATCATTATTCTTTTAGTATAATTATAAATCTATCTATGGTTTGTGGGCAAATCCGTGGGTTCATTAATCAAGTTGTACATACTTCAACAGTGTATTGTTCTGTATGTTTGATATGCGTAAATAAAGTGTCTTACATTACACAGCACAAAAATAAACAAAACTCCAAGGAGAAATAAACAAAAAAAAAATCCTACAGAGAAGTTTGGATACAATTCTCTGAGTGACTAATAGAACAAATAGAAACAAAAATCAATAGGAATGTGAAAGATTAGCATGACTGAGCATCTCAATTAATAATATTGACATATCTATCAATGTAGATATAGAGAAATATGGGTATTTACGTAAGTACTTGGGTTCAGATGAGATCAAACTTGAAACGAATAACTCAATATAAATAAACAACTCACAATGCCCTTTGTCAGCTAATTAAGAAATACTACTGATGTTAGAAACAAGTATGAATTGGTTGAGTGATGTCTAGTTGTAAGGGAAGTAACCTTACATTTGATAGTTCAAATACACACATATAACCCCGTGGATGAATGAAAAACACTTCCAATAGCTTTGCATACATTTACATAGCACTGAGATCTGTTTGAACTACCTGATCTGTACAAGTAATCACAGCACAGGAGATTACAGCTCTTCTGCTGTTGACCTCAAATTGCTAATTAATATTAATATAATTAATATCAAATCTAGAATGATAGCAGTTCTTTATATTCACTTATCTGTGAATATGGGAGCAGTCCATTTTAGTGATAGATAGATAGATAGATAGATAGATAGATAGATAGATAGATGATAGATAAATGGATGGATGGATAGATAGATGGATAGGTGGATGTATGGATAGATGGATGATAGATAGATAGATAATGGATGGATGCCTAGATAGATGGATACATGGATGGATGGATGGATGATGAATAGGTAGATAGATAAATGGATGGATGGATAGATGGATAGATGGATGGATGGATGGATGGATGGATGGATAGATAGATAAATGGATGGGTAAATAGATAAATGGATGGATGGATAGATAGATAGATAGAGTGGATGGATAGGTAGATAGATGATAGATAGATAAATGGATGGATGCATAGATAGATGGATACATGGATGGATGGATAGATAAATGGATAGATAGATAGATAGATAGATAGATAGATAGATAGATAGATAGAAAGAATGAATTAAGTCTTCAAATATAAATATGTAAAGAAAGCTGTATGTAGATGTTGACTTTGGGCAGTGGACCTAAAAAGCCTCCAAGGAAATGACAGGAGAGTCCATTTCCTTGCACTGGAACCCAGGAACAGGAAGTAGCAGTGCATGGGTGCTCAGTTTCATGGCATCCTATGGGAAGACATGTTTGAGCCAGGGTGCCGCTAAATACTCTTATTCCTGCACTCCTGTTTGACCTGATGGACAGAGAGTAGCCTTGTGGCACTGGCAGTGGGATTCAAAACCATCTTTTATTTGGCGTACTATTATCTGGGAAATCCCAGCACCTGGAAACCTTAGGGGGTCAAGCCTGGGGGTGGGACTGCTGGTGTGGAGAGAGAGACTTTGAGAAGCCCAGAGTCTCACAGTGGAATAAAGACATACTAAGACTCCCTGTCTCAGCCAGCGATTTATCATCCAGCTCTGGTTATGTTTCCTTATTTATTTGTTGATGATCCTGTTTTCCTTCATGCAGACAAGCTGTGGACTACAGGGAATTTTTTAGGACATTCATTGTCAAAGTTCCTTCTACGTGGAAAGAATGTTCCCCAACATGAGTCTAGGTGAAAATCAGGCACTCACGCTCCCTGGGTCCTTTGCATCTGTTTCATGAATATGAGAAATGAATATTGTCCATCAAAGACATTCACCTTGTCTTTGAACTGGTCCTGGGAGCAGGGAAGGAGGGACTCCCTCTCCTGCTGGTGGATGGAGGTGGTTGGGAGATCACTTTTCCTGTGCACACCATTGTAGCCATGATGGAGGCAGACGGGAAGGGACAGGAAAGCCTTGACCTTACCCACGTCAGCACTGTAAGAAGTGTTTTCTGCAGGACAATTCGGTCACATGATTTGAAGAATTACTTCTGGCTACATTATTCCATATTGGATTGATCGCTTTCCTTGGTGATTCTTCTAAATAATTCTCTCCTTAAAAGTTGCAAACACCATCCGCACTGCTTATAACTGTGAATGACACTCCTCCACCGGATAGCATTCAACTTCTTCATTAAATATTCTCACCTTTTCTTAAATCATGCCTTTTTCTGTGAAAGGGATGAACACCCTGTTTCTTACGCCCTGTTTGCATATTCCTTTGAGCATTATTTTCACGTCCCCCAACCTCTAATTAGATTTTCCACATTTTACAAATGGAGTCTATGAGTTCTTGATTTATACGGAGTTCAAAACAATTATATAATTACTGGTACTTCACTAGAATGTAACAAACTTATTGAAAAATGACAGAATTGCAGAGAGATCTGATAATATATGAGACAATTTTCTGAGATCACCGAGTATAGCCTGGCAGCCCTAGAAATATGGATACAGGGTCCAAGCCCCTAACTTTTATATAGAACAGCAACATTTTATTTTGATGGTAAGAACATTCCTATAGGCAAAATCCTACCTATTTTTCAATGTTCAGTTAATTTCCAGAGCCATACAGGAAAAAGTTCTGAAAGCATTCCAATCTCTTAAAAATAAACCATCTGTAATTATTCATATAGAAAATTTGGGACTGAATATATATTGTGATAATTTTCTTCTGTGGAAGACATATGAAGTCATAGACCATAATGAGCCTTAGATATTACTGTGTGTGTGTGTGTTTGTAAAAGCATAGAAGGCTGTTGAAAGTTTCATATTATTACCCTCTCCAGCAGAGAGAATGTCAACTTCTAAACCTAATTAGCAAAATAAATCTATTGCTTTTTTTTTACATTTTTACTAAGGCAAAGACAATCTAATTAAAAATAATTCAACTTATTGTAGAAATGCTATAAATTGCTGTAAAGTGAGTTGCTGGCGGTGGCCTGTCAGAGCAAATACATTGTACAAATCTTAGATGAAAATGAATGTTTATTCTCTTATGCCACACTGCAAAAAAAGCTTAGATTTATCAAATTATTCCAAAGTCATGGAAAGAGCAAATAACAGAGAACTGAGCAACACCCAATGATCTGTTTCCCCTTCTATAGTTTGGCACCTGAATTAAGTCCCATAATCTGTAAACCTCTCCATGGTATGGGTGCTATATTTTAAGAATTTCATAGCCCTGCCTTTCACCAAGCTGTCTTTTCATAGTCATTTTAAGGAGATGATTTGTAGGAACTAAGGAAGAAACGCATCCTTGGTAGGAGACATTTCGGCTGAGTGGGACATCCCAAAGACTGCGCTGCAGGGTCTGGTTGGTGAGCAGAGAGAACGTGTGTCCTGACCCAGTGTCAGCTCATCCACCGCACTGGTCCAGGCTGTCAAACACAGAGCTGGGGTCACGGCACCAAAAGCTGCATCCATAGCCAAGCTATGATCTTCACCTCCACCTCCACCATTCACAAGGCAATTTGAGCACTCTACAGGTGTTATTTGAACGTGAGCATGGGAAATCTCCAAAGCGATTTAGCCAAAGTGAGGGTCTGGACATAAGTCCTCTTAACTGATAACATATAAACATAAAAACGGACTTCAGTGGTTTGAACAATACTTCACAGCATAGAAAAGAACACAGTTACTTCAGTACTTACGTGGAGTATATCTATGAAAATAATTTAATTCAAAGCATCATTTAAAGGGGAGAGTGTACAGCTCAGTGGTAGAGCATGTGCTTGGTATGCACGAGGTCCCGGGTTCAATCCCCAGTCCCTCCATTAACAAATAAAACCTAATTACCTCCCCCCAAAAAAATAAATTAAAAAAAAAGCACGATTTAAATTTTTCAGTGAACTTCTTACCACTTCTGTAAAATGAGCAGACAAAAAGCTGAATTAACACTGTGGAAACTCAAAAAGCAGTTGAGTACCAAATTGAAAATTCCAGTAAGAATGCAGAAGGGAAGAGTAACTAAATTAGAAATATGAGCTAAAGGTAGGCAAATATTGAGTAAAAAGAACAGAAATCAAACATTTACAGTTGTATGTAATTCTTGAGGGAAACCCTGAAGAAACAGAATAGAAACAATAAGAAATACTATGGTTGCCCTTAAGTGTAGAGAACTAAATTATATTGTTAAATTTCCCAGAGGTCTTTCTAATTTATCTGAAATTTTAATTTTGATTTTGTATTCAACACCACAATTATTAGGAATGTGTTATCTAAAGATATTGTTTTCAACTTTATTTCCATTTTATTTTTATTCAATTTTGATTTTATGATAACTATTTGATCTGGGCTAGTTTGTTTTTTTAATTATATACCTAAGTTATAATTATATGTAATTAATATAAATTACATTATACACGTATGTATAACCCTCATATGTGTTGCTGTGTGTTGTTCAGTTAAATGTGCATTTTTGCAGGATAGCAATAAAATAAACCCAACTTGAATGAGATATAATAGTCACTCTACAAGTCTATATACTTGAATCATTTATTTAGAATTATTTTATCCATATTTATTAGAGATACTGGTCCATATGCTTCCCTTTTGTATGATGCTAATGGAAGACTGTTGGAGAACGTTAAATCTGTGATTCATTATAATTCATTTCTGTTCTGCTTTCTGTGGTCTAAATGTAACATGTTTCAATTCTGGATGACGGATGGATAGATAAATAGATAGGTGTGGAAATCATCACCCGCATGGCTCTATTCTATAATTCTATTTATTTACAGTTCCACACTCATTTGTGTTTGCACATCTCATTCCGTCTTGCACCTCTGAGATTCTATCCAAGATTATTTCCTTCTGTCTGAAAAGCACACTTCAGAAATAGTTGGAAGATGATGTTAAAATGATGCCCCATACAAACTGTTTTAAAACAGTCAAATATCAAATACCTAAAGGGGAAAATTTCTATGGAAGAAGTGCTAGCTACTCATAGAAAACTCATTTTCATGAATGTGATTACGCCTTGTCTTGTAGTTTTTCTATTTTTCTATCTATATTCAAGACGAGAGTGTAATGCTCATCTGTGTGCCTCTCTTTCTCTACTCGGTATGTGGTGTGAAAATGTAGTAAGTATTTATTAATATTGCAACTATGTGTTTCCTAGTTCTTAGTAACATTTGTAGGGTTATCTTAAATGCAGAATTTTTGCACTTATAATACACCTGTAAGACAGCCATTCGTTACCCTAACTTAAATTGAAGGAAATTGAGGCTCTGTTGGACAAAGTAAACTATTGAGGTAGAGAATGCAGCATTAAGGTCTAAATAAGTCAAGATTCTGCCTTTTTTCTATGTTAACTGCCTCTTGTGTACGTGTTATACGCTCAATGAAGTCTTTCTTTAAATTGAATTTAAACCGGGAAGCCGCATTTGGTTGAACAATAAATATGATAGAGAATACTCTTCTCACCTTTCAGGTCTGATACAATTCATGGAAAAAGGAAATGTTTTCATTGGTCTGGAAACTTAAAACAATGAAAAAGGCACTTTCCACGTTAAGCAGAAATTGAAGGGAATCAAATTGGATTGCCTGAAATAGACAAAGCCAAGTGGGAAAGAAATGGAACGTAATTTTCCCCTTGTGTTCCTCATTATTTAACTTTTGATTAAATATTTTTCCTTGACGGACAAATTAAGGAAATACACATTTGGTGGTGATACACTTCAGAAGGGCCCACTCTAATGTACATATTTCCTAAAATGCCTCTTTCCAATGTGCGAGCTGAGCCTGGCTGGGAGTGAAGTCCCCTCTTTAACGATTAATTGACAGCCAGTCATGACGTGATCTGACAACTTGAGTGACAGCTGTCCCCAAGACACGCATAGAATGATGAGAAATGGGACAACGGATGATAAATGCTAAGTCAATAACCTTCAAAGATGACCTTTCTTCTCTCTTCAATCCCTCATAGCTGACGACTTCGTCTCTTCATCTCTCTTTGCTCTTGGTCCAACGTTGTGATGTACAAACTCATGGAAAGCCATCATATAATGTAATAAAGAGATACAGTATTTTTCTTTTCACATGGATCCAAGCTAACTGGCATTTCTATAGTCTACATATATTGTAAGCCTTTTTTTTTTTTTCATGCTGAATTGGAAGCCATTGGTAGTATTTCTAAAGGGATTTCAACACACTTGGGTTCATTGCAATCCATTTTTAGACCTAGTGGTTCATGAAAACAACGTGTCCACGCAGATCAAATTTCTGGGTGCCGGAAAACAGTAAGCTTACTTAACATGTTGCTGTCTTACAAGTCGGCTTTGAAAACTACTAAGACTGGTCTATATTCTTCAGTGTTGTCAATATTAGCAGATGCAGCCTAAGATCGCACATTTTCTTGCGTCCATCACATCCTATTGCACGACATGTCTCAATTAATCTGAATCAGCTAATTCCAGTTGACACCCAGGCAGTTTTATCAGTGCTAATGGGGTCACACTTCTCCTAACCTGAAATTGGTTAAGGGATTTTTGTGGTTTAATTGAGAAAGTTTTATATTATCACCAATTATTTCAAGTTCACTGAATGGAACCTGTTTATGAAATATTTATTTAATATTTTATTGAAATATTGTTTATTTATATTAAAATATTTATTTTATTAAATAAATATTATTTTATTATTTATTTATATTATTTATTAAAATATTGATAATGAGATAACGATTTGTCACTCTGCTTTATTTGGAGTAGAAGCCAAGATTCCTGCTGTGTTCTGTACACCGTCTATCATCGGAATCCCACGGTAATTCTGGGAGCTCTTCCTTTTCAACTCCCCCCTTGGTGTCTCTGGGGGTCTGGCCCTTCTTGCTCCCTGAGGTCTCGTGCTCTAGCTAATGTCTCGTCTTGAAATGACATCCCATTGACCGGCTCCCTCACCTTCTTCAAGTCTTTTCTAAAAATCTCACCTTCCCAAGGAGACCTAACCTGAAAACGCAATTCAGCATCTCAAACTGCCTCCCCCGTTGCGACACTCCAGTGCCTCCAGTCTGCTCCACACTTCTTTTTTATTTTGACCACTTTATTGAGATACATTCACATAGCAGCCAAATCATACATTTAAAGGGTGCAAATCAATTTTTTTTAAATCATATTCACAGATAAGTGTCAACCATTACTACAGTCAATTTTAGAGGATTTTCTTTATCTCAGGGAGAAATCCCACACTTTGGCTGTCCACCTTGTGTGCACTCATTCCCAGGTAATCACAAACTCACTTCCTATCTCTATCGATTTTCTTATCCTGGACATTTTCTTCCAACTGACATAATATGTGGTTTCCTGTGTTAACATACTATTTTCAAGGTTCGTCTGTGTTGTGCGTGTTATCAGCACCTCATTTCTTTTATGGCTGGAAAATATTCCATTGTACGGGGTGACTTTTTTTTAACCATTCATCTTTTAGCTGTTATTGTACACATAGGTGTACAATTCTTTGTTTGAACATACATTTTTCATACTTTGGGCATATATCTAAGAGTGGATTGCTGGGCCACATAGAAATTCTTGATTGACCATATTAAGGAACCACCAATCTCTTTTCCATAATTTCTGATTCTAGTGGGTGGTGTGATTTTATTTGCAGTTCCCTGATGATAAATAATGTTGAATATCTTTTCATGGGATTATTGAATATTTTTAGATTTTCCTGAGCTAAGTGTCTATTCAGGTCCTTTGCCAAATTTTAATGGGAATTTTCTTTTTGCTATTGAGTTATGAGTCATTTTTATATTCAGGAGATATATAGAGAGAGAGACACATATATATTAGAAATATAATCAGATATAAAATGTGCACATTTTTTCTCCTATTCTGTGAGACATGTTTTCATTTCCTTGATGGCTTTCTTTGAAGCACAGATGCCATTAATTTTCAGACAAACTGAAATATCTAATTTTTATTTTATGGTTCAAGTTTTTGCGTGTCCTACGTAAGAATCCACTGCCAAATCTCAAGTCATGAAGACCTGGACCTGGACTTTGCTTTGTGGAAAGGCTTTTGGTTGATAATTCAGACTTATTCCTTCATACAAGGTTTTTCATATTGTCTATATTGAATCAAATATGGTAGTTTGTGTATTTCTACAATTACACCCTTTTATTCTCAGTTGTCTAATTTATTGGCATGCAATTGTCCTGGTTTAGCTTTGTAATTATTTTTATTTTATTTCATTTTTTATTTCTGATTTATAATTATTTATATAAATATAAATTATATATAATATAAATATATATAAATATAATATATATTTATAAATATATAATATATAAATAAATACATAAAATATATAATATATAAATAAATATATATTTATAAATATATAATATACAAATAAATATATAAAATATATAAATAAATATGTAAAATATATATATTATATAAATATAAATAAATATAAAATAAATATATAAATTTATATTCATATTATATATAATTTATACATAATATATAATTTATATATGTTGTATTTATATCTTATGTATCATTTATAATTATTTTTATTTGCTTTATGATTATTTATAATTGATTAAAATATAATTATTTTGAAATTTTATTTTATTTATAATTTGAGTTCTCTCTTTCATCAATTTAGCTAAAGTTTTGTCACTTTTACTAATCAAAAAAAACTATCTTTTGTTGTCTCTGATACTCTGTGTTAGATCTAGAATTTATGTCATTAATTTCTGCTATAATATTATTTCCCTCCATCTTTCTGCTTGTTTGAGGTTCAGTTTGTTACGGTTTTTTCAGTGTTTTAGTATGAAAAGCCATTTTCTCCCAATCCGTGTCTTGTCTTTTCATTCTCTTAACAGTGTTTATTTTTGCTGAGCAAAAATGTATTTCTTTCTTAATACGGACACTTACAACAATAAATTTCCTTCTAAGATCTTCCTTACCTGCATCTCCGTTTTGGTATGTTCTATCTTCATTGTCAAAAATCTCAAGGTATTTTTCTGATTTCTATTGTGATTTCTTCCATGAGCCATTGTGTTTTTGGGAAGTGTGCTGTTTCGTTTGTGAATTTCTCAAATGACTTTCTTCTCTTCTTGATTTGTACTCATTCCCGTCGCTCACATTTTAAACAAGTTCAGACGCGATGTTTCTGGAAGCTCTAAAAATGCTAACTGCCATCTCATTGGATGGCTATGGCGCATCTTCTAACTTATTATATAAATGCCTCCAATTTCTTAGATTTTAAATTATGAGCTAATTGTAGGCTCAATCACAGTTGTAAAAAAGACACAGATAGATGTCACATAGTTTATGTCCAGTTTCCCACTATAGTAACATTTGAATAACTCTACTGTATCACAAGTTAGAAATAGGCATTGATACAATCCATCCAACTCCATCAACTCACTCATTATAAACGCAATTATTTTTAAAAGTGTTTGCTTAGATCTATGCAGTTTGATCACATGCATAGATTTTAAAAAATTAATGTTGCACAGTGTGCATTTTTTTTTTTACTTTTCTTTTTAAACTACCTCTACTGTTCTAATTTGAAGTGTTTCCTTAAGACAGCACATTGATGAGTCAGGCTAAATTTTTTTTCCATGCTGGCAATATCTTTTCATTGGCGTGTTTAAACTATTTATATAATATTTATATAATTTGAAGTCATCATGGATATGTCAGATCTTTCTTAAATTCTTCAATTCAATTAATTTTTTTTTACTTATTTCTTCTATATCTCAATGGAATAACTTCCCTGGCATTCTTGTGGGTAACATAAATATTTTTTAGAGAATTCATCTTGATTTATTATTATTTCTTACCGTATCAGCTTGAATATTTTCTTTGTGGTTACTTTCTATATACTGTATAAGATAAAGGCAGAGACAGGGTTACTATATATACATATATATATACATATATAAAATCTATATTTTTATATATATATAATCAATCAGTATATATGTATCAATCACTGTGTAATTATCTCACTATTTTATCCCTTCAAGTAATTTGTAGAAACTTATTTCCATTTAAGTCCCTTTACCCTGTCCACTTTTTAAATATAATTATTTGATTATTTGCATACATACACTGAACACTACATTCGATGTTATAATATTTCTTTCCACCATAAATGACATCTTACGAAGGTCATGAGAATGAAGGCTTTATTATTTTTATTCCTATTCTTGCCTTTTTCTGATATTCTTTTTTTCCCTGAAATTTCAAGCTTTCCATCTTCATTTCTGCTCTGTTTAAAATGTTTCCATTAGTTTTATCTGCAAGGAGATTTGCTGGTGACGAACGCTCTGAATGTCCCTTTGTATATGTCTTGCTTCCCCCTAGTCCTGATGGAAACAGAATTTTGGTTGACAGTTTTTTTTTTTTCCACTTTTAATAGTTGAAGCATTGCTGTCTTAATTCTTCTGTCCCAGGGCTTTCAGGTGAGAAATCCGGTGTCAGTCAATTGCTGTTTCTTTACATAGTGATGTGTTGTTTCTCACTAGCTGCTTTTAAGATTTTGGCTTGTCTTTCTTATTTTTTAGAAATTGAATTATGGTGAATCCTGACATGGATTTATTGGTGTTTATTATTTTTGTGGTTTGCTCATCGTCTTGATTCTGTAGGTTTATGTCTTTTATCACATTCGGGAAGTTTTCGCCATTATTTCTTTGACTATTTCAGGTCCTCTGCCTCTCTGCTGTCTTCTGGGAGTTCATTTTACAAATGTTAGATTTTTTTTTAGCCCCAGAAGTCCCTGAACTCTGTTCATTTGTTATTTTTCTTTTTGGGCCATTTGCTTGGTTGTTCAGTTTGATTAAGTTTATTTGATTTATCCTCAAGGTCACTGACACCCCATCCATCTTCCTCACTTTGCTAACTAACCTGTCAAGCCGTTATTCACTCTGGTTGTTGTCGTGTTAAGTTCAGTAATATCCTCTCGATCCTCTCATAACCCTCGCATCATTTCTATTCCACTGCTATTCTTTGCTGTTTTCTCCCGATTTTTCATTTGTTTCAAGAGTGTCCTTCATTTCTCTTCGAGGCGTTTTGATGATGGCTTCTTGAAAAATCCTCGACAGCAATTCCAACGTCTGATTCATCTCTTTAATAAAGGATTCACCTCTTTTATTTTCTTTGCTTATTCAATATCTTTTATATTCTTAGCATTCGGGATAGTAAGTGATGTTTTACTGGATAGTGGATATTCGAGTAATACATTATGAGTTATCTGATTCAGGACAAGCATTTTCCTGCTCAGATGGGTGATGCTGGCAGAAAACAAGGGGCTTGATTCCTCGGGACAAAGACTGGAGCCGAGGATCAGCACCCCCCGCTCCCCACTCTTCCCTGCTGAAACCATGAGAGAGACTTGCTCCATTTTAAAATATTTTCTTGATTTGTAAAATCAAGAATTTGGCTTCACCCAAAGAGAGGTCTGGCCTTTGTCTCCAGCTTCTGGGAATTTCTAGACGAAGCATAAACATTTTTCTCAATCACAAAACTTTAACCAGTCTAAGGTTCTGAAACTCTTACATGTTGTGAGCATTTTATAACTAGACAATTTTGAAGATATGGACGTGTTAATGTGATCCAACAATTACTGACTTTTAAAAAAAATTAAATACCACGTACATTCTGAATCTCAAGGGTGTCTTGTGTTCTGATTACATGATCGATTCCTCCGCAAACAGGTTGATGCCCACAATAAAGGTCAATAATAAAAATGAATGAATGGCCTTAAAGATAGAAGACAATAAA
The DNA here is from genome assembly GCF_048564905.1 of Vicugna pacos. NCBI lineage: Eukaryota > Metazoa > Chordata > Mammalia > Artiodactyla > Camelidae > Vicugna > Vicugna pacos. Next base: position 1,760,407 of record NC_133022.1, read on the forward strand.
TTTATAAACAAGTAAGGCCATCTATCTCGATAGTGGGGCCCAAATCATTCGCTGTTTTCCCAGCTTATAATCAATCCTCCTGTGAAATACAGGGTGAAATCATTTAATGTAAATGATTAGAATTTGAGGTTAATTTTGTTTTTATAAATGCAAACACCACAGTTTGATTAAAGACAGACACATTCATTATTTATCAAGTCGGGTCATCCTACAGTGAAATAGTGGATATAAGATCATAAAACAGAAATAAAAATCATAAATACTTTATAGCTTTATTGCTCTGCTCTGTAGCATTGATTTCATTAATCATCATCCAAATTCAAATAAATATATTGTGTCTTAATGAATGGCTACAAAAAGTTAATTTATGATTCATAGTAATAGGTTTTAGAATGCTTAATAATATTCTTTCATGATATATACCCACATATAAAATGGCCATAGAATATAAATTCTACACATTTACAGAATCATAATCTGTCTGCACTTTTGGATATGATTTCTGACAAAATTAATTTTAAAAGTACATTATTCCACATAGAATAAATAAATAAGATTATACTGTATAGCACAGGGAAATATATACAAGATCTGTGGTAGCTCACAGTGAAAAAGAAATGTGACAATGAATATATGTATGTTCATGTATGACTGAAAAATTGTGCTCTACCCTGGAATTTGACACATTGTAAAATGACTATTACTCAATAAAAAATGTTGAAAAAAAAACCTTTGCATATTTTTTTAAAAAGTACATGATTCCATTATTTTCAATTTAAATGATGCATGTGTTTTTGGTTTTTTTTGTTGTTGTTGACCAAACATACATTGATGGCAAAGAAGAGGCAAAAATTTTGAAGATTTTACAGGCACAGAAAAACGTTGTTAAATGTTTCCCGATTTTTAATGTTTTATCTAACAAGGGCTCATTTAACTGAAGATAACCTTTAGATTATTTTCAAAAGGACTCAACAAATAGCCAGATGTGTAATTCTTTAATTGACTATCTGAAGTATTTAAGAGTTCCCCAGGTAGCCAAATTTATTTCAAAGCACTAAAAAAAATGTGTATTATAATTTTATTTAATCATTACTGTTTATAGAATTGCTCTATATTTATTAATACAGGAGATCTCCCCAGTGGCTCAAATCTATACCTTTGGTTACTCATTAACTTTAATTATGATAATGTTGGAGCAATAACTATGAATTTCAGTAACATTTAGTTTAATTAAAATACAACCGCATTCTGATTCTTCTTTTCAATGAGAAAATCCATTCCCTTAAAAAAAAAATGGTACCTAATATGAAATTCAGTCCCTAAAGGCCAGATACATTGGGTTCCAAAGTTTTGCTATTTTATATATAATATAGTAATCATATAATATAATAAATACATAATATAATAATACGTAAATAATATAATAATAGATTAATAATAATATAATAATATATAATATAGTATGTAATATATAAATGACATAATTATTGTAATTATTATTAATATAAGGATATATAATATAATAATATAATAATATATAAACAATATAATATATTGTTATTAATATAATATATAATGTAATAATACAATAAAATAATATATAATATATAAATAAATAATATATTAATATAATAATATATAATATATAAATGATATAACATTGTAATTATTATTAATATTATGATATATAATGTAATAATATATTATATATAATGTATTATTAATATAATATATAATGTAATAATACAGTATAATAATAATAAATGGGGTGATGTAGCATCTATTTAATCCAACATTGCTGTAAAATTTCAATGACCTAAGCCAAAAATAAAAATTCAAAAAATCCATTAGATTTGATTAATTCCAAAAAACCAGGCTGTGCGGGCATGGGTGGTGCTCCTTACCAAGCACCCTTCCCGGTGCTGACAAGAGCAAACATTAAACATCACATTTCTTCTCTGCGGACGATCTGGGGTCAGTTCATTAGAAAGAGCGTTTTCCAAAACTGAAGTGACACCTGAGAACAGCTTCATTCACTCCTGTCTCCCAAACTCCCAAAAGTTTTTCTATCTGTGCTCTCTAAGTTCTGGGGGGAAGGGAAGCGGTCCTCTGAAACAAGCCCTCAGCAGGATGGCAGAGCCACGTGCGTGAGGACGTGGCTAAGCTGTTGTCACCACCCCCAGCAGCCACGTCTGCTTTTCCCAGGTTCCACCCTTCCCTGGTGAGGTTCGTTGCTACTTGCAACACGTCTTTGCTACAGTCTTTACACCAGCAACTCCCAACACGTTTTTCTTGAAACTGATGGAATAAATAAAAACCAGCTAAGACGTTTGTTTGTTTTGTTTGTTTCCTTTCTGCAATTCTGGGCTTCTAAATTCTAAAAGAAAATGCGACTCCCCACAAGCAGGATGGGGACATGGGTGTGTGTTTGCTGCAAATGCTCCAGTGGCTGCCCTGAATCCCCCCACCTCCAGCTGCCGGGGACAAAGTCGTTTCCTCCACACCGGAAGTGTCACCTCCATCACCTGCACCTGCATTCCTCCCTGATGACCCTCCACTAGCAGAAGCTGAGCTTGCTCCTGGGCACGGGAAGGGAAGGATGGCTGAGCTGACGCCTTAAGGGCACCTCACAACTAAAGAGGGGTAAATACCACAGCCCATTGGTGGTGCAGTTCTGAGCTGCTTTTCACACACTTTCCAGCTGGATTGAGCTCACGTGTCTACCACCTGAATGTGCTTATTAACACACATATTATTGTTACTGAACCAAACTTAGGTCCACTCGCCCATGTGCAGGAAAGCCAGTGTGCTGATATCAGGCCGTGGTGAAGCAAAGTGCATCATTGATGGTAGGAGGCGCAAGAAGGGAGTCCAGTGCTTAAAGCATCCGAACTCCCCAGACTTTCAGGGAAAGGTTTTTAAAATACGGGTGAGGGAAGGGGTTTGTGGTGTGTGTGTTATTTTTCTCATTGGTTGGTGGTGGGGTAGGCAGAAGTCAACATTAATGTGCCAGTCAGCCTGGGGTCTACATGCTTGTGGGCAACATAGAGTTAACGTCTTCCAACTCTTCCAACATAGAGTTAACGTCTTCCGCCTGCAGAGTTAACGTCTTCCAACTCTTCCAGCATAGAGTTAACGTCTTCCACCTGCAAAGAGTTAACGTCTTCCACCTGCATAGAGTTAATGTCTTCCAACTCTTCCAGCATAACGTTAACGTCTTCCACCTGCAGAGCTAACGTCTTCCAACTCTTCCAGCATAGAGTTAACGTCTTCCACCTGCAAAGAGTTAACGTCTTCCACCTGCATAGAGTTAACGTCTTCCAACTCTTCCAGCATAGAGTTAACGTCTTCCACCTGCAAAGAGTTAACGTCTTCCAACTCTTCCAACATAGAGTTAACGTCTTCCACCTGCAGAGTTAACGTCTTCCAACTCTTCCAACATAGAGTTAACGTCTTCCACCTGCAAAGAGTTAACGTCTTCCACCTGCATAGAGTTAACGTCTTCCAACTCTTCCAACATAGTTAACGTCTTCCACCTTTCAATGTCTGCAAAACAGCTCAAAGGACATGGAATAGAATTTCTACAGCCCTTGAGGCGGGACTAAAGGTCCTTCCTTGACTTTGTTTAATGGCTAAGCTATTATTTTGTCTTCCTTGAATGTTTCCCTTTCTTTCTTAGGGAATGGAGCTTGGGGAAGCCAAGGAGACTAAAGTTTTTCCTACAGACAAGCGACAGGCAGAGGATCTTGGGGGATAGGGGGCTGTTCTGGGAAGACCCCCTTTGGGTCCTGCTGGGTCACATTATTGGTTTTTCTGTCTTTCTTGTTTTATTTTTTTTCTCTCTCTCCCTTGTCTTCCTTTCACTATGCCCTCTCTGCTGCTTTTGAGATCATGTCCCAAACACACACATTAATTTCTTTTTCTTTTTTTGAACTCACAGTACAAATATACGACACTTAAAATCACAATTCTCTATTATAATTACCTTGGATATTATAATACAGCAAGATGTTGAATCCATGATGTTAAATTAGTTAAGATGAATTAAAACCATATTTTCATGTTTAAAGTTTTTAAAAAACCAAACCAGTCATTGTCTTCTTTTGAATCCACATGAGCTCTTGGACGCACATGATTATTTTAAAGCTGTTCCTGCCTCTAGGAAAACATGTGGCATGTTGAACACACTTTTAAAACAATTATCCTTGGAAAATACCGGATATTTGAAAATGTTTACACATATATCCCTGAATTGAAAACCTCATCATGGATTTATTTTATAAGTAGGTCCTGATGTATAATATTGTTTTATTTATAACATAAAACTGAAGGACTGAAGATTAAGCTGACTTTTCTATTTAAAGAACAAAAAGCAATTATATCACAAGAAACACATATAAAGGTTGACAAGACGTATGCAGAGATTTTTTTTTAAATCCATATATTTCTGAGTCAATTTTTTTTAATCTGCCTACAGTTTGTACACCTGTCAAAATGGGCTTGAAGTAAAAGCAGCGCCTTAAACAATTCTGAAGTTTATTACTCCTCTGAGAGGGATCAAAAGAATTATGGTATGGTGAAATATTCTGATTGACACAGTTTGGGACAGGAATAATTCTCCAGAGCTTAACTTCTGCCAAGATAATTTAAAATGACATAGAGACTTCTGAATGTAAAGAATTTATGGGAAAAAATGATCACCAAGAAAGAATAATGGATAATACATAGTTTTTAATTAAAATATACTGAAAGTAAATGTCTTAAAAAATTAGATGGATATGTTGTGCATCTAATTGCATATTTTATTTCTAGGTTTTTTGTTTTTTTGCTTTAGTTTACAAAAGCTTATTATTTTGTATGATAGATATTGTATATGCTAATTAAAGGAAACTTAGACAATAGAAAATAAAGAAAAAATGTTAGTCAATCAAACAGAAACAATAATTGCACGATCTATTAGCACACAACCTGTGTCTTATTTACGTAGCATATCTAATGTTTATTTTTAGCAGGGTGAGAAAGAGATTATAAGGAGACTAAATAAGGAAAAAGAGCAAAAAGGAACCTTTTACAATATGCCAGTATTGTTGCCCCAAAAAGGTAAAGATCACAGATCTTGTCTTACCTGAAAGATAGGTTTACAGTCAGGAGATGGTGCATTGTGTGCCAAAAGATTTTAAAGATTTATTTAGAAAAGAAAAAGACAAGTCTAAGAATGGGAGGTGGGCTGACCCGAGGGAGTTCCTGTCTATTTGGTTTACATACCTTTTTTGGAAGCTTAATTTCTGTTGCACTAACATGTCCGTCTACCTTCCTTATGATAAATGTTTGTATGGTGTTATTTTTAAAGTAAGGATTGTATTTATAGATTAAATGTAACCAGTAGTGGACAGCATAAATATCAGTCTTTCCAGAAATAAAACCCACATAGATATGGTCCAGTGGCTTGCAATGAAGGGGCCAAGAATACACAGCAGGGAAAGAATAGTGTCTTCGATAAATGGTATTGGGGAAACTGGACAGCCACAAGCAAAAGAAAGAAAATTGGACTTCTACTTTATATAGTACACAAAAATCAATGCAAAATGGATTAAGGACTTGGAAGTCAGACCTGCAGGCATCAAACACCGAGGAGAAAGCATAGGTGGTAAGACTCTTAACGTCAGACTTGGTGGTGATTTTTCTGGGTTTGCTGCCAGTGATGCAGGAAAACAGATGGGGGCGTGAGGAGGGCTGTGTCCCAGGTCCCGGGGGAGCCCCTGAGATGTGCCCCGCCAAGTGTGGGTCTTTGGCTTTGCACAGGAAGGAATTCAAGAGCAAGCCATGGTTGAATGAAGGTAGATTTATTCAGAGCGATACCTTGAAAGGCAAGAGAAAGGCCACGAGGTGTGGGGGTTGGGTGCTCAGATTAAAAGTAGGTACACACTCCACAGAGTGTGGGCCATCTCCAAAGAGGGAGAGAGAGAATGGCCAAGAGGGGCAGTGTTGCCCATTTTTATAGGCTCAGTGGCTTCATATGCTAATAAGTGGAAGGACTAGCCTAAGTGGCCTGGGGAAGGGGCTGAGATTCCCAGGAAGTTGGCCATTTCCCACCCTGTGACCTTCTGTGGTCAGCATTGGAACTGCCATGGTGCCTGTGGGCATGTTATTCACCATGCTGATATATTACAACGGACGTATAGTGAAGCTCAAGGTCTACTAGACGTCAAATCTCCCACCATCTTGAGCCTCAAGGCCTCCTGGGGGTTGAATCTTCCACCATTTTGATGTTAATTGCTGTAGCGTTCCTTGAATGGCTATGCCCTATCTCAGCAGCATGAGAGACAACAGAAGCAGTGATAAACAAGGGGGACCACATCAGACAGCACAGTGAACGGAGCATCAACAGAATGAAAAGGCAACCTACGAGTCAGAAGAAAATATTTACAAATGACATCTCTTATAAGGGGTTAATATCCAAAATATATCATGAGCTCATACAACCAAGAGCAAAAAGCTAAACTATCGGATTGAAAAAATGGGCAGGGGATCTGAACAGATATTTCTCCAAAGAAGACATACAGATGACTAACACGCAAATGAAAAGGTGCTTAACAGCAGTAATTATCAGAGATATTGCAAATTAAAACAACAAAGAAATATCACTCACACCTGTCAGAATGGCCGTCATCCAAAAAAAAAAAAAAAAAACACACCATTAAATGTTGGCAAGGATGTGGAGAAAAAGGAACCTCTGTACAGTATTGCTGGGAATGTAAATTGGTGCCGCTGCTGTGGCAAACAGTATAAAGGTTTCTCAAAAACTAGAAATAGAGCTACGGTGTAAGCCAGCATTTCACTCCTGGTTTTACATCTTAAAAAAAAAACAAAACTCAAAACACTGTATCAAAAAGATAGAAGACACTTGCACCCCAATGTTTGTAGCAGCATTACTTACAATTGACAACATTTGGAAACAACCTAGGTGTCCATCCACAGATGGATGGATAAAGATACAGCCTATGTATGTGATAAAAATGCTACTCGGAATAAAAAAGAATGAAATTCTGCCATTTGCAAGAACATGGCTGGACCTAGAGGGTATCACACTAAGTGAACCGTCACACAGAGACAGACCCGTACTCTACATTATTCATATGTGGAATCTAAGAAATGAAACAAATGAATGTAACAAAACAGAAACAGGGACACAGATGTAGAAAACAAACCACTGGTTACCAGCGGGGAGAGGGAAGGGGGCGGGGCAAGATGGGGGTAGGGAATTAAGACGTTACCAACTACTATACATAAAATAAATACACTGAAAGGATATATTATAAAGAATAGGGAATTTAGCCAGTATTTTATAACTTTAAATAGAATATAATCTATAAAAGTTTAGAATCACTATGCTGTACACCTGAAACTAATATGCTGTTTTAAGTAACAATAGCAAATAGCAAAAATTTATATATTTATATATATATATGGAAATCATAACAATTAAGAAACAAAACCAATGAAAAAGCAAATAACATGATGAAAGAGTAGGCAAAGGACCCAAATGTGCATTTTTTCCAAAGAAGTCACTCAAATGGCACAAGTATATGAAAAGATCTTCCGTGTCACTAATCATAGGGGAAATGCAAATAAAAACTACATGGTCCTATCATCTCACACCCGTTGGGGAGTTTATTATAAAAAGAGTAGAAATAACAAATGTTAGTTAGTGTGTGGAGAAAAAGAAATCCTTGGACATTATTGGTGGGAATGGAAACTGGTGGAAAACAAGATGGCGGTTCCACCCAAAATGAAAAATTGAACTTCTCTATGATCCGATAATCCCACTTCTGGGTGTATATATACCCGAAGGGAATTGAATCACTGTCTCAAAGAGATATTTGCACTCTTGTGTTTATTACAGCATTATTTACAATGGTATTTACAGGGGTCAAGTTATAGAAATCATTGTAAAAGTTCGTCAGTGGATGAATGGATAAAGAAAAAAAAATTACCCACATATGCAAAAACTTTTCAAAAACCATTAGAGTATTCCAATTTATTTTCCAAAACTTGGCATTGCATTATTAACGTCACCCATTTATCTCACACTGCATATATACAGTCCTTTATTTAATTACAGTTGTCATAATGTTATCACTATTGATTCTAAATTTTTGTAAAGTTACATAACTTCTCAATAAACACTTGTGTCTTGAAATGGGTAAAATTTAATTCAATGTCAATGAATAAGTTACTTGCAGTGTCTACCATATCAAGTCACTGCAAGGCAGTGGAAACTTGTGGAATATTCTATGAGCGTTGCTATTATAAGCCTATGCTTTCGGAAAAGTGTATCATACTACTTCAAACCAACTCTTCATATTCTATTCTTACTTCAGTGTTTTAGAATAAAGTATTTCTGAAACCTTCGAATTCGTAGGGAGAATCTTTTTAAAATGTCAACGAAATGCCATTTCTTCATGCTTGAGCAACTCAAAATTGGCTAAAATTATCACCTTCCAACTTTCTGAAACATTTTTATCTGAATTCTAAGAACAATCAATGGGTTTCAGCGGCAAGGGTGAGACTATTGTAAATGTCAGGGTGGAAAAGTTTCCAAATTAACTTTAAAGTCACCTTTTTCATCATAATGAAATTGTGCTAAATTTAAAAAAAAATAAATTTTTCTGCAGACTCTCGTTTCAGTCAAGATTCTGTTGCACTGCACTTTCTACAATTGGTAATTTAATTTCACATGCAACGATATATGTAGATATGCATATAAAATTAATATATATATATCTATTGTATCAAATGTTTGAGAATCTGTTATATAAAAGACATTGTGTTATATAAGATACCATTTAATGGACATTCATGGTTGAATAACTGAAAAATTGCTGGGCTCAAATCTACTTTCTTTTAAGGATTTATATGCACATAACATTACGATCAGCAGGGTGTTTCAGTAAATTCTCTCTCACATGATCAGAAGTTTGAAATAAAACAGTCTTATTTCTGAAAGGGAAAAAATAATTTCATATATAGCTATGAAAACGTATTATGTTAAATAAAGTCTTTTAGCAAATAAATAGGTCAATAGTTTAATTATAATTTTGTGGCATTTTAAGTTTGGAAACACCAAGGAATATGAAGAGGTGGAAAGATGGTGGTACCTGATTTAGGAGGAGAGGCTTCAGCTAAAAATGGAGGGAATCCCAGTTTGTCCAGTGAGCTCACAGTGGTGTGATGCACAGCTTAAGAGGAAAAGTAATGGAGCATTTTTGGTGTCTCTTCTGGACTGTGTAGACGTTTAAAGGATCAATAAGAAAAAATTTATTTTTTTTAATTTTAATAAAATGACTCCTACTTAACCAGTGTTAAGGAAATAGGAAAAAATATTTATGAGAAGGGAAGGAAGGGAGGAGAGTGTGGGCGGTTAGTCCAAGACGTGCTGAGCAATTATTCAAATGTAAAGAGCTACCAACTGGCTAATTTGTTGCCAATAGGTTTGATGCTCTTTAGCACTCAAATATTTTTTCCTTATTAAATTAAGTAGGAAACAGCCCATGACAGGGACCCACAGGGTAGTGGATAACGTAACACAATTTCACATTCAGTGGCACGTCTTTGCTGCCAGTTGCTTGTGCAATAAACAATCAGTAGCTGAAAAGAAAAACAAAAGGTAAACCAAAAAAAACTCCCCTGAAAGATCTCAGCATTAGCACACAGATTAAAAGGTCATCCTGATGGTCTGGTGTAGATGCACGGTTAAGAAAACACATCTTCCATCACCGCGTCCCTAAGAATGGTCTGTTGAATCAGGACTGGGAAATTTCCCTTGAAAACAATAACAGTGAATTTGTTTATTCGTTTAAGTCATCTTTAAAAATGGAACTCAACTGTGACATACGCAGTTGCGTGGTTTTTTTTTTAACTCTTGTGGATGTTTATTATGTTATAAATTAGGAAAACAGAGGTTTATTTTAACATGTACGCTGTAGGCTATTCGGGGCACATGTAACCCACCCAGGAACAAGTGGGTTTTGAGTCCTGTGTTTCGTCCTGTGGGGAAAGGGCGAGTGGCGTGGCCTTCAAGGGGACTCAGCTCTAAATCAATGTCCAATGGCGTCAGTCACCCTTGATGAATACTGGTTTTTTGTTTGTTTGTTTGTTCTTTTTGGTATTTAGACTAAAAAGTTGAGAAACCAGCTACAAAGAAACAAAAATGAAGGAAAAATCCAAGTGGTGGGTAAGTTTCTCCCTTAATATTCCCTCAACCTGATGGGTAGTTATAAAATGTGACTAGTTTCACACAGACGAGAATCTTTCTGAGTTGGTAGCTTTGTAAGTGGCGGAGCAAAGTCTGTCTGTAGACGCCAAAGTCCATGTTAGTTCCATGTCTTTCTGCAAAATGGTTTTAACTTTTTCTTTCCCAGAAAGAAGGCCATTTTTGCCCTTGCAAACTAAAAAAAAAAAAAAAAGAAAAGAAAAAAGAAAAAAGAAATGTTTAACCACTAACCACTGCCTTCTAGTAGGCTATGAATAGTGAACTTGGCTTTGAATGGAGGTTTTAGCATGACTGAGCCATATGGAATTCTCCAATGTCTCTGGATCCCAGCCTTTTGTGTACAGTGCCATAGAAATTTCCAGAATTTCTGGTTGAATTCAGACCTAGGAGATGCTCCATTGAAACGAAGATTTTATTGCCCATTATGTTTGGAAAATCTTGCAACCCTGTTCTATTGCAGTATTGAAGGCTCTCTCAGGTAGAGTGAAGTGATCCAGTTAACTAAGATGACCTAAGATTGGCTTATTTCTCACAAAAGCCCTTTTTTCTGAGTAGTATTATCAGCAGTCTGGAATAGTCAGCATTTCCTCTTAAACTTCTTAAAAAAAAACAAAACAAAACTCACCCGCCACTGGAGGCTGGAATCACATTTCCAGAAGCGAGAAGAGCAGGGCTCTGTTTAGAGTGCTGTGTGTCTGTTTTGTCTCTTGTGAATCTTAACTCATTTTTCAGAGGAAAGCAAATCCCTTTAGCATGTGTTTATAAAGAACTAAAAAAAATAACAGATTCTGTTTCTTTTTTTTTTAAATTCTGCATAAGGAATAAACTGTTGCACAATAAGACCATTTTCTTCCATTGACTTCCCCTCAAGCTTGTGAGCTCTGTTTAATATTCACCACATCTTCCGCTCACATTTTTTTTAAAAAAATCCAATATCGTTTAAGAATGAATACTGTTTTAAAGGAGCTTTAAAAAATATGCATTTATATGAATTTCTCTATTTAAAGAGCTATTTAGAAGCGAATGTAACCAGATATATTCAGTAACTATTTTAAGCATTCCAGAAATTTGATATCTGCGTAGTTTAATTTCTCCAATTTGATCAATTGATCAGCTAAGAATTAGCAAAAGTGACCTTGTAAGTATAACCAGAATTGAGAAATTATTGAACCCAAACTTGAAGCATTAATGTTCATTATTATATATTTTAGGATTATTTGACTTGGTTTATTTTTAATATATAAACCTAAGTAGGTGATAGTGAAATGATTTTTAAAAGGTGTCACATTGCAATAATTAGTAACTCATTATTATAAAAGTCACATAAAATTTATCATCTAAACTATTTTTAATTGTACAGTTTAGTGGTATGAATTATATTCTGTCTAACAACCTGCAGAGGGAAAGAATATATATTTGACCCTCCACAACCACTGCTTTTTAATACATATGTATTGGTCATCAATGCTAAAGGTGTCCTGGCTATTGAGAAATGCATCCATCTCAGTAGTTGAAGAAATATATGAGAATTAATTGGATATTAATTACCTGCCTACAGCAATCAAATTAATCAAAAATTAATTAGCTGCCTACAACAATGAAATCAATCAAAAATTCTGTTTATTTACTCATTTTATGCTCTATTTATACAGTTGAAATCTCCAAGGCAGAAAAACAACACCTAAATCAGCAAAGGTAAAACAAGATTTTAAATATATGATAGAAAATACGATATAAAGTATATTCTAATTGCTAGAGATTGCATGAAGATTGCCTGAAATTATTTGATAAATGGTTAATGCATTCTTGTGTTTAACCATCTTTATTATGCAATATAAGTTAACCATAAAGAACTGGTACCTCGTCACCCAAATGTGGGCGTCAGCTGTAGCTCTCACACTTACCAGCTTCATGGTTTCAATACTCATCACTGATTCTGGGAATTTCAGTTTACCCAGCTATAATGTGTAGATAATTCTGCCAATCACATGTAGTATTTACTAGAACAGAAAGAGGATATCTGAAGACCATAAATCATCAAGGATTTTGAGTATAAAATTTAAAATATTTTCGCACAAAGTTAAACTAAAGTTTTCATAAGGATTTATTAAGAAGTTTTAGAAATTTATTTATTAAAAGTTTTAGCAGAAACTTATATCTGGTATATGTTTTATGGAAATGATAGATATTCTTGAAGATAAAGAAAAAGCAACTAATTAAACATTGTCAAATACATGATAAAATGATTTTTTCCTCCAAGATATTAATGACTTGATGTAAACATAAAGTTCACTAATTTCTAAGAAATTGAGAAAATGAAATAGACAGCTGATCAAGCACTACTAAAATTATTAAAGATAAATAAAATTCATCTGGAAAAGTCAAGCTGCCTGTTATCAAAACCAAGATTACTTCAGAACTTCTAAGATGTCCCCAATATTTAGTTAAAAATATACCAAGAAAGGCAGTGAATTTAGTCACTATTTATTCTGTAAGCAAACATTATTACTGGCACCACATATCCGCCCTAGTAATTGGAATCAAATGGTGAAAACTTACAATTCCTGCTATCCATTTGCAAGAGAAGATAAATAAGCAGAAATAATTTCAAAACCTTGTGATAAGTGGATAATTTGAAACTATTGTGCTTGCACAAGATTTTATAAGACCAAAAAGAGTTTTTGAGGTCAGGAAATACGTTTTTTTCCCATCAACTTAAATAAGAGTCAATTAAGAGTCATTTTACAGATCATCTTAACATTCCCAGCATTTTAAACAGGAAACATATCTCTTCCTCCAACACAACTTTCCTTCAGTCTTACTTTCAAAACTATGATAAAGGGTATACATTGAGTTCAAAGTACCTCATTGTGAGCTGGCCTTGAGATGAGTTAAGGCCATGGGACCCAAGGCCACGATCAGAGCATGTTTGTAGTAATGCAGTAAATAATTGCTATTTGCATGCATCAATTATATAAGATTTAGAACAAAGAAAATAGAAGTATACATGTGCTAGAGATACTTTGTAAGCCTAATGAACAAAGAAACTCGCATTGCGCATGTGCTGGCAGAGAACAGATAAAAACCAGGACAGGTGCTTCATAAGCGCGCACATCCCTGTGGCAATAAAGTGCTGTTAACCCCTTGGTGTCTTTGGCTGAAGTCTGTCCAGTGGTTTGGCAACTCCTCGTGCATTTTTTCATTTGGGCCGCTCACCTCCTAGAACCCCACGTCAGCCTCCCTTGGGTGACACTCATGCTATAAGTAAGTGTTTCATAAAATGAGCACACAGAATTTTTTGTTTTTATTAGTTGAAGAAAATGAATCAGAGACACAAACCATGGCCAACATTGCCAATAGGCAGGAAACTTATTCCATTAGCTCATATATATGTAAACACCACGGTAGGCACTTAGATAAAACAAAACAAAACAAAACAAAACAAAACAAAACAAAACAAAACAAAATACTAATAAATGTGTTCAGCAAATGCAATTTGATAAAGGCAAAAAAAATAATATATCGAATTGTGATTGGAGATAGATAAATTAGAGCATTTTAAAATTTTAGAGCATTTTATTTCAGTCTCGGCAGTTTAATTTCACCCTTGAAAGGAATAAAAAATGAATTTTGCTTGTGTTCATCCTGCAGGTTTATACCAAAGCAATCATTTTAGAAATATAATAAACATTGGAATAAACCTAATTAATGTAGTGCTTCACATAATATGATCACTTCCTTTAAATTTGCAACACTCCTGTCTATTTTATTACTGCAAATTTAATTATATTGAAGTAATTTTACTGACTACTTTGCATTCATTTAGTCCTGGTGAGTTTTTGTAGATAATATGAATACACAAAAGCAAAAATGTGTTTTATATATGAGATGAAAGCAGATAAAGGATGCTAATTTTGTTTCTGTGTGTAATTATAAACTTTCCCTTTTCTTTGAAATTTGTATGTATTACAGATTGAGCATGAATAGAGTAGCTTTATAGAATTATTCCTACCATTTTTATATTTTATAATTCCATTAACCATCATAAAGGAACTATAATATAATACAAATAAAAAGTAGGGTTCTACACTGATCTTTTTCTTTCCTGAATATATATTTAAATAGTATTTATTATAATAAACACTTAGGTTTTTTTTTCTACTTTTATAAAGCCAAAGTTAAAGATACCATAATTTATAACATTTCTCTGGGTTGAAAATCTAGACTTAAAATATATATTTTTAAGTATTAATAGGGCCTACATAAATTTGTGTTTAATAAAATAAAGCCAGCTCTGTTGTTAAGTAAACACATTTTTCTCTTCAAAACTAGTGTAAAGCAAAAAGATCCTGAATCTTATAGAGCAAAATAACGTTTAAAATTGGAACACAAAAGACATGACATTTGAGGATCTGTTCAACTGAGAAACTAAGATTTATTAGATTCAATTAAGTTTCTTATACATCATCTGTGTTATGCCAAATTCAATATAGTAACAGGAATAGATTATAAAATTCCACCCATCTTTTTATAGCTTTCATTACCATGTTTACACGTGTATTTTTCTCTGTCTTTTATTCAAACATCTGGAATGGCATGCCAGTTTCACTTGACTTGGCCTTTCCATTTGAATCTTTTAATAGCTTTATGAAAATAGAATTAGAACAACTTTAATAAAATTAAACGGAATTTTCCACTTAAGTGTAAAATTTAATGTTTGTTTTTTATATAAATAGAATTGTCCAACCATCACCACAATCCATTTTAGGATATTTAACACCTTCCCACCCCAAGAAACCCTACGCTCATCCAATAGTCACTCCATTATCATGGCCACCTCTCAGGTCACAACAATATGCAACTGTTAATGTAAATTCTGCTTCTATAAATTTGCTCATTTGATATGATTTATATACATGAGCTGTTGAATTTTGTTAATTGATTTTTCTGTGTCTGATACAATCAAGTTTTTTCTCCCATTCATTATAATTATATATGCAGTATGTCAATTAATTTTCAGATGCTATGGCAACACGGCATTTCTGGAAAAATTCTCACTTTCTCTGTGTATACTCTTTTTATATGTTTCTGAAGTCAGTTTGCTAGTGTTTTCTTAAAGATTTCAGTGTTTCTATTTAAAAGACATATTAACCTCTAGTTTGCTGTCTCTGATAATATAATATTTATATTTAGGTAATGTTTTATCTGACTTTGAGACAGTGTAATGCTGGTCTGATTGAGTGAGTTGGGGTGTGTTACTTCAAGAGTTTTCTGAAGAGTTTGTATCAATTCTTTATTTTCTTTTCTTTTTTTTTTTTAGAAATCACTGGTAAAAACATTTTGGACTAAGCTTATCTCTGTGAGAAGTTTTAAAAGTATTAATTAAATCTCTTTACTTATGGTAAGTCTATTCTGATTTTGTATCTATTTTATGAGTCGTTTTTCACACTCTATGTCTTTCTAGGAATTTTTTTTACAATTTTATTTATGTTATTTAATTTTGGCATAGTGTTGTTCATATAATACTTTTGAACATGTATAATTCTCTTTATTCAATAATATTCAATAATATTAGTAGCCATATTCACTCTTCTGTCATTCCTGACTTTAATAGACTGTATTTTGCTCTAAGTCTCTATATTTTGGTCCTTGTCTTGAATCCTTGGCACTAAGATGCTAGAATTCACAAGATTTTTGAAGCAATAAAAGCGTCTTCGGTAGTTATGAGCTCCTTGGATCACACCTGAGATTATGCTAATAAACAGACTTATGATTGGCCCCCCTAATAGCATCAGGATGGGAGCTGGAAATGCCAGGAAGGCCAATTGTGTATTAGAGAGTTGGGGCTTTGTGTCACCAGATATTCATCTGACTCCTCCCCTCAATCTCTGGAGCATAGGAGATTGGATACTGTATTCAATTTTATGGCCCATCATGATTAAGTAAATCATATCTGTGTTAATTCAGTTTCCACCAAATTCTGGACTCTGAAGCTCAGTGAAGCTTTCTTGGTGGAAAAGACATTGATATGCTAAGAAGATGGTGCACCCTGATTTCACAAGGAGTGGGCTTACAAGTTCTGTATTCCAGAAATTCCTAGACCTCACTCTATATTTGGCTATTGCTCAATTATGTTGTTTATAATAAAACTTTACTATTAAGTGTATGCTATTTCCTGAGTTCAGTGAATAAAAGCTCTACTTAATTACTGAACCTGAGGGGAGTTGTGTGGAACCTACTAAGATTTGTAGCCAGCTCGTGTGACCTAAGGGAATTTAGTTGTGGACCGTGCTCTTGTGCGTTCTGTGCTGACTCTGGGTGCCGGAATCAGATTGCACTACCCCAGCTGGGGTTGGTGACAGAGTAGTTGACGTCAAAAGTGGGATTCGATAGGAAGACTCATTGAAATACGTGGTTTCAGAATGACATATTTCTTGTCAGGATGGTTGACAAGATGAATAAAAATTTCACATCAGGTTAGTCTCCCATTGCAATACTTTATAAGCCAAAGGACAATGTGTCGACGTATATATTTTGAGGGAATAGTATTCATATCTAAAGAAATACAGCAGTGCTGCATTGTCCCCCAAAAGTTTTAAATAGAAAAAAAAAATCACAGTAAAATCTCCTCATTACTCAAGTCCTTGTGGACTTGTGTTTTTTTATCATTGGAAACAAATAATTCATTATCAATCTTTAAATGTCACATGTTCAAATATACTAGATGCTGACTTGAAATTTCTGAATTAATACCCACGTTTATAAATCCATCCAAAAAAACCCACATTTATTTGCAACATTGACATTGGATTCATGCTATGTATGCCTAGTAAATGTGTTTCTTGAAAGCCAAGACACTCAGTGTCTCAATATTTCCTCATACATGCATCCAAGTTCTTGGCTTGGAAGACTGACCAAAAAGTATGGCACCTTCCAAAGTCTGTTAATCCTCCCTTCTTTCATCTTCCAACTTCACAATCAAGACTTCTGAAGGGGCCACAGGAAACTCTTCTGTGTGAGAGAAAGCTAAAAGTAATATTCTTTGACTTACTCTGTAAAGTTTTCCAAAAGGTTTATCAGACACTCAGTCCCTTAACAAATATTTATTGAAAATTTTGCTGTCTGGAGAACACACAGTTCAACTTGAGACCAGAGCAGTGACTGAGACCTGGGCTGTCCTCCAGAAGCTTCCAGGCTGGATAAAAACAAGTCTATCAAAAACACAGTGAGATGCAGGGAAAAATAAATCAAATAAAGACCTAACACTTTTGAGAGTGAAGTAAGCCCTTCTGTGTCATACAGAAGACTCTAAACAGATCTGATGGATGCATGAGGGTCAGCCCACTAGGGGTCAGTGTGGAGGGCATGGTGGCGTGTTCTGGCCATGAAGGACACGGCGTGGGTAGATTTCCAGAATTTAGATGGGCCATACATTGGATTAAACTGAATTCCATTTCATTATTTTTTTGTTCTTGCTTGTTTACTTATCTGTTATTTATTTATATTTAAAAACCCTTCTTGTGGTATGATTTCTGTAACATGGATGGACCTGGAGATCATCATTCTGAGTGAAGTTAAGTCAGAAAGAGAAAGAAAAATACCATATGAGATCGCTCATAGGTGGAATCTAAAAAAAAAAAAAAAAAAAAAAAAGACATAAATTGACTTATTTACAAAACAAAGACACAGACATAGACAAGAAACCCACACAACTTCTTTTAAAGTAGCGTTATCAGTGTTGAAAGCATTGCCTTAGAAGAGATTTTCTTGCTTTAGATTTTGGTCTGTTTTTACAGTAAGCAAGTCAAGGTTTACGTCCAAATGTTTAAGTGCCTCTGTAGAGCTTCCTTAGTTGAGAACAAGCCTCAAGGAGCTTGAGATAATGGCGCCTCCATTGGATCCAGAATGAAATGCACGTAGTCAGTTGCTCCTTAATTTATTTCTCAAAACTTAGGAAATCACTCAGAATCACTAGAAATCAGAGCGCGTACCCCGAGACTCATACAAACCTCATTCTCTGTCCCAAGAGTCAGATTCTGCCATTCAGTGCCCAAAACCTACCCCTAGATGCCAACTTTAGAAGGTAAACCGGGTGCTTCTGAGAAACTGCTTCTGATTTATCAAATCTTTGTTTGTCCCTCTGAACTGAAAATAACATTTTTAAGCATCTCTAATGATGGTGAGGACTCTTTAATGGACGATTAACGGATTCATAAGGCATGTCAGGGTTTCTATGGCGTATTTGAACAGTCATGTGAAATTCTACATCGTGGAACATCTCCCTGGCAAGTGTGAGGCCACATGGGAGGGCTGGAATTAAATAGATGGCTCCTGGTCAACGACATGGAAACCGGGCTGTGTGGAAGTTGACGTTAGGAGCTCTGCTGAGGCCATCACTGCTCATCACATGTCCAGTGATTTGAAGACGCAAAGCTGCTCGGGTCAAGATCTCCAGGAAAACGCCTGCAAGTCACGTGGATCAATGCCATCTGTTTCTAGAAGATGCAGATGCCTTCACAGTTGACATCGTTTAACAAGATTGATGAACTCATCCATTGTCGATGTTGTGAACTGCGTTTTCATAGCCACCCCTACAGTCTTGTCCAATCACCTCCCCTGCTCAGACTCAATGGTGCATTGTGCCAGCAGTGAAACAACATTTTGATAGGAGAATTTTAAATTCTTGAAAAGCTTACACGAATGTACCATAGCAGGTAAGATGGTCTGAATTCAGCAGAACGCTCGCAACTTTTGACAATCCGTTTGACCCCTTTGTTTTAATTGAAGTATAGCTGATTTACAATATTGTGCTAGTTTCAGATCTACAATTTTGTTCTTTTTAAAGCCTGGATCAGAGGAGTGAGGCATACTTATATATTTAAAGGAGCAGACAAAGCCATTTAGAAGCCGTAAGAGATGAAATGAAATGTTGAGTGCTAATATTTAAATATTGGCTTGAATCTGGTGTCAGCAATTTGTGTGTTTTATCTCCCTCAACGTGACAATATCCCTCTCTGGGGAGCACTGGTATTCCCCTAACTTTATATAGAAGGACACTGAGGTTGAGAGAGTGTAGGCAATTTGCCAAGTGTCCACTTACATTCATCTAAAGCTCAGGATTATAATCTCTGTCCCTTTCTGATTGCTTTTGTTTACATTTTAAATTTCAACGATGACCATATTCCCTCGTGCACTCATTCATTCCCAGTTTAGGATCGTCCATCATACATGGCATCTCTGTCACTGAAGCCACGTTCATTCCTGCGATTTTTTTTCAGTCACATCCCTTCACGTGTAAAATCAGGGGTTAACCCTGCACTGGTGGAGAAAGCACAGAGAACACACGTATGGAGAAATGCAGACTCTGCCCCGGGGTGTCCACCAGTCAGTGGGAGAGACAGAAGACCAGAAACATGGCTCAGCGTGGCCAGTGCTGCAACAGGGGGGAGAAACGCACAGCGGAGAGTGACAAGGTGTCAGCGCCTGGAGGCGAGGAGGCTGTCCCCGCGGAGGGGGTGATGGGAAAATCTGCACACTGCAGCTGCACGGTATGCAATCAATATGCTTTCAAAGACTCTAGGATGGGAGCTGAGAAGGGGCTTGTTGAAAGAGAGCAGTTCATTTCTGTGATGAAAAAAAAAAAAAACCAAAAAATTATCCCTTAAATACAGCTGGGTTGACAAATGCCTTTTATGAATGGTCATTTTGATTACCAAGAGCTGAGGGAGAAAAAAAATGAATATTTGCACAAACAAGAAGCCTATGGATTTCCAAGCCTTAACTCCGAAGCTTACTCAACTCCAGCATTTCTATTTTCTTTTTTTTAATCTGACTATCATCTTTCTTCTGAGCATCAACCAATCTCACATTCCCAAGGGGCATGATGAGCTGGACAAGTTTCCCATCATGGTGGTCAACTCATCACGGTTCTGGAGAGAAACAAAACCAATAGGATGTGAAAGTATATGGAGGATGATGGAGAGTGGCACATCTCAAGGTCCGTGGGGTCAGTCAGCGAGCTGGAGACCCAAGAGAGTGGATGGTGTAATTCCAGTCCAGGTCTGAGGACAGAAAAATGTCATTGTCCCCGTCGGAAGGCAGTCAGGCAGGAGGCATTCCCTCTCACTCAGGGCAGGGCAGGTGTTCTAGTCACACCTTCCATGGATTGAGTGAGGACCCCCCACGCCAGGGAGGGGGATCTGGCTTACCGAGTCCACCCATGTAGATGTTAACCTCATGCAGAAACACCCTCACCTTAGGAACCCTCTAGAATGAAGTTTGACCAAATATCTGGGCACCATGGCCCAGTCAGGTTGACACCTTATACTAACCATCATGAAGAGACTCTCAAAGTGTAGTCCTGGTGCGAGGTAGTTAGGTGAGTCGGGGCATTGGGAAGACAGGTGGAGGAGAGGGAGGAGGGTCCAAAACATGGCAGTGTGCCCATCTCCAGCATAAAGGGGCTTTATTTTCTCTAAATGCATGCGGGCAAGAAACTGGTTAGGACCTGTGCAGTAGAAGCAAGGACTAGCCAGACATGACCCAGTGCTCATTGCAATATAATTAGCATTGCAGGTTAGCCCCCCACCATGGACATGCGCAAAGGGGATGAGCATGAGTAAGCGCTCCAGGGGCAAGAGCTGGCAATCAATCAAGGGACCGCCTCTAAGTGAGGGTATAAGAGAAGCGGCCAGTAAGGACCACCACTCTCCACCCTTGGATCAGCCCCATCACCTCCCGTGCTTGGAGGTGTGTTTTCCTTTTGCTAAATGAAACCCTTCAAATCTTTCATTGGACAATGCTGCTGTCTCCCATCTGAATTCTTCTCTTTCAGGTAAGACAAGAACTGGGGTTCTTTCCCTTCCCCTTTTAGGGGTAACTCTGAGACCAGTTCATCCGGGGACCTTATAGACATGCAGTTTTGGAAACCCCATCTTAAGGTGATGGACTCATAAACTCTGGGGATGGTGCACAGCAAACTGTATATTAACCAGTTCTCCGTGTGATTCTGGTGCAACCTGACGCTTGCCATCCAACGGCAACAGTGTTCATTCTCTAAGGTGTAATTCACTCCCACTGAAACGCACTTGGTCAGAGAGGAGGTTATAAATCGGGGGTGTTTCCTTCAGCTTGTACCTGCACTAGGAGAACGGGGTGTGGATTTTTCAGCTCAAGGAGTTGAAGCGTCTGTTATTTAGAAAGAATAATTTTCAAGGTGCTTATTTAATATGCCACTAAGAGGAAGTTTTGAGGACAGCCAGTAAGCAAGCCACCGTGTTATTTGCACTTCATGCTACAGCACGTAGATGGTGCATTTGGAGTCACAATATTGTTGTCTCATCCCAAGGCCACCACACATCCAAGGATGCTGCATCTGGGGCATCACGTGAGCTCTCTGAGCTTTGATCTTTTCTGCTGCCACTTGCACAGGTACTGTCAGTCCTTTTCTGCCTCAGATATTTGTCTGAGGATAAAATGAGAAAAAAAAAAAAACAAAGATAAATAAGCCAAATCTTTTGACACATGGAAAGCACCAAGAAATACATAAGAAGAGACAGGCTACGTTTGAAGTGCGGCGTTTTGAAGAAGTGGTATCTCAAGAAAGAGTGGAAGAGGAAGGATCGGAGTTACAAAAAGCAGCAGAAGAGGAAATAAGTGACTTATTATGAATATTCCCCTCATCCTGAACCTTCCGTCACTGGGAGACCGAGGTGGCAAAAGGGACAAATAAGTAGGTCTCCATGAGGTCTTCAGTTCTGGTTATTTACACATGAAATTGACTGGAAGCAAACAGAGGGGAAGCCAACTGATTCTTAAGAAAATGAATTAGGAGGTTGAAAATAACCCCACGCACAGATAATCATGCAGGCCGGCCGGCGATCGTGGTCAGATCTAGAGAGAGATGATTTCTGCTGAAGCTGTGCAAGCAGATCTTGGTGTGAGGGCTGAAGTGAGGCGGGAAGCCCCATGAAGAAAACGGCAGGACCCCCCAGGCAGGGCCACTAGCCTCCTGCCAGCACATCCGGTTCCCTGGCCCAGTGGCATTATCTCGCCTTTTAAATTCTGAAGTGGCTTACTTTTGGGAAAGCAGAACTTATCCCTAAGATTCTATTGGTTCCCTGAGCTAACTCCTGATTGGTCCATTTCCCTCACTCCTGATTGGTCCATTTCCCTCACTCCTGATTGGTCCATTTCCCTCACTCTTGATTGGTCCATTTCCCTCACTCCTGATTGGCCCATTTCTACAAAGCTTGTTCCTAATTAGTCACTTTTGTTACACCTTATTTGCATATGATGTTGCAAAGTCTAGACTGGCAGCCGATAAAAGCCTGTGTAAACCTACAGACAGGGTCCAGAGCCTGGAGTGTTAACTCCTCTGGGCCTGCTGACATAATAAAGCTGAGTTCTCCAACCCTCCCAGTGCTGCTTGGTCTCTCGCCTGGATCCAGGTTGCTGTCACAACTGAGCTGTAACACTGAGCTGTGACACTTTGCTGCAACAGAAGCGCCTCATGGGAGGATGCTTATCTCCCAAGGTCCAACACAGATGTGGATACTGATGACGGTGACCATAGACTGTGGACAAGGCTGCTCTTTCCAGACAGCCAGAGTCTCCCCATCTCCATCCCGGAGCTTTGGACCTCGGGTGTGCTGGAGTAGAGTTGTCTGGGCTTCCTGGCAGAACTAGCGAAAACAGAAATCCTGCTAGTAATGCTAGTATTAATAACAAAGTGGTTCCACACAGTGGGGTTGATAGGCTGTCATTAAGCTTAAGATTATGCATAATTATAGACAAAAGACTTCAAGTTGAAGGCAAAGTGGATAGACTTCATGGTAATATTCTCCTTGGAGACGTGAGAATATTCAAAGTCAAGGGACACAGGTTTTATATATAAGCAATATTTAGATAGAGTGAGACAGAAGTGTATAAATACATAAGTCCATTTCTTTACAGATTTCTTTGGAGAACTCTGTCTGACTAATAGAGATTTTTGATACTGAGAGTGATTTGAGAGGTACAGAATGTTGAGCTTTCTGAGTTAGTTCCCAAATTTCTGGAATGTGTTATTTAACCTGATTAGGTTTAATTATTCTGATGACTCTACTTTTAATAGAAAAGAGAGCTCAGATAATCCAAGATTTGATCCAGCAACAGAGAAACACAAAATACTTGCATTTTCTTCTAAGCTGGAGCTGAGTGACTCTGCACCTGATACATTTGAGCATTTTTTTTTTTTTGAAAACCAACAAATACTGTAATGTTGGCTGGTTGTTCCTAATGTCTTTGGAAAGTCTTGCACGAAGAGAGTGAGCTCAGGGGTTCACTTTCCCAACTCAAGTGCCACAGAGATGACCTCAGATCTCCTCTGTCTGCCCTGAGAGAGACTCTTATCTCCTGTAGTCACGGGGCTGAAATGATAGAAGACCAAAAGCAAAATCTCACCCTATGAATGGCTGAATTACAGGTGCCAGCCTTGCAGGGTGTCCACTGTTATGGTGAAGGCATTGACTGGGAAAGAATGGGATTTTTCAAGTTGAGTTTGTAGCACGTGGGAAGACCAGAATGAAGCTCAGAACATTGAGAACCCAAATTCCGAGGAATTGTTTCTTGCTGGTGAAGGAAGTCTCCCAACCCTAGTGGAAATGGTTTCCCCATTCCAGTGATGCTGGCCTCTCTACCTCCATCTGAAGGGATTAACCTTGTGTTGCCTGAGAAACCTGTAGTGGCCTCCCCTGAAGTAACTTCCATGAAGGACCCTGTTGATTGTCCTCATGACCCATCCCCACCACTCCCTGCTTCTCCTTATGAAACCCGACTCAAGTTCCAGCAGGCGCCTCATGATGTGGAGCAATGAGAAAGTGTGTTATACTCCAAAAGAACCACTAGAATCCGTTAATGTAGACAGACACACATTTTTTATGGCTGAATAGTATTCCATAGTACAAATAAACTACAACTGCTTTATCCAATCATCTGTCAATGGACCTTTAGGCCATTTCCATGTCTTGGCTATTGTAAATAGTACTGCTATGAACATTGGGGTGCATGTATCTTTTTGAATTAGATTTTCCCCAAGATTTATGCTCAAGAGTAGGAATCCTGGGTCATAGAAAAGTCTATTTTTAGGTTTTTTAAGGAAACGTCACACTATTTTCCATAATGATTGCACCAAACTGCATTCCCACCAGCAGTGAAGGAGGCTTCCCTTTTCTTCACAGCCTCTCCAGCATTTATCGTTTATGGACTTTTGAATGATGGCCATTCTGACCGTTGTGAGGTGATACCTCACTGTAGTTTTGCTTTGCATTTCTCTGATCGTTAGCGACATTGAACATTTTTTCATGTGACTATTGGCCATTTGTCTGTTTTCACTGGAGAAACGTTTGCTTAGATCTTCTGTTTTTGGACTGAGCTCTTTGTTTTTTTGTTATTGAGTTATATGAGCAGTTTATATATTCTAGAGATGAAGCCTTTGTCAGCTGCATCGTTTGCAAATATTTTCTCCTATTCCATAGGTTGTCTATTGATTTTATTTTTGGTGTCCTTTACTGTGCATGAAAATATAAGTTTAATTACACCCCATTGTTTATTCTTGCTTTTATTTCTCTTGCCTGGGAAGACTGCCCTAGGAAAACATTGCTAAGATTTATGTCTGAGAATGTTTTGCCTATGTTTTCTTCTAGAAGTTTTATGGTGTCTTGTCTTATGTTTAAGTCTTTAAGCTGTTTTGAGTTTATTTTTGTGTATAGTGTGAGGGAGGGTTTCAATTTAATTGATTTACATACACCTGTCCAGCTTTCCCAACACCACTTGTCAAAGAGACTGTCTTTTCTCCACTGTACATTCTTACCTCCTTTGTTGAGGATGAACTGACCATAGGTCTGTGAGTGGTTAATAGTAATTTTGATTTTGGTATAACAAAATTTAGTTTTTTTTCTTCTAATGATAATGAAATAACAAATGTAGAAGCCACTTTATTCTATCTTGAATTCATTGTGTTAAAATAAGTTACCTACACTGAAAAGTCTTTCCAGCTGGCATGTCAGGAAACCAAATATCCATTTGTGTAACAGTCACAGCAGAAGGATACAGATTTGCTCACAGACATCCAAGTTGATTTCATTTTTATTTTCAACATTTATGAAATACGTTTTGAATACGATAATAGAGCCTAAGGCTGGTATTTTTGCAAAAATTTCTAACGCAGAGCAACATTTAATTGCTCATCGTGGGACATAATCATAATAATAATTTTTAACTCATTTTTAGTAGAATGTTTGATAAAATCTGAAGGTGATGAAGAAAGGAAGGGAGGAAGGAAGGAAGGAAGGAAGGAAGGAAGGAAGGAAGGAAGGAAGGAAGGGCAATTTGCACCATGATCTCACCCATTCTGTCCAGAGTCATTCATATAAACTTTGTTTTACTTCATCTTTATTTTAAGAACTTCAGATTTGTCATGTCATTTTTTTAAGGGATAATAGATACTTATTTCATTCAAGTTAGAGAATTAGCAAAGGGCAGGACGGGTGTCTGAGTTAATAATCGCCATGTTTCATGTCTGCATTCTTCTTCTATTCATGTATGTTATTTATGTATTTATTTTATTGAAGTAGAGTCAGTTTACAATGCTGTGCTAATTTCTGGTGTACAGCGTAATAGTTACATCACACATATAAATACATATATTCCATGTTCTTTTTCATTATAGGTTCCTACAAGACATTGAATATGGTTCCCTGTGCTACACAGAAAAAACGTGTGTCATTCTTCTTTTAAAATCCTGCCTAGCTTTTACTGACTCTGAGAATGTATCTTTTGATTGCTCTTAATGTGCATTCAAGTTCATTCTAAAACCATCATGGGAGTCTTCCCTTTCTCAGAGAAAACCTAATGGATTTTAGAACAATCAGATTTGCCCCAAAGAGAATTTATGGTGAGTCATTGTCTTTGAGGAACACTCCTTGCCGACTCTTTTCTTCAAATATTTCACTAGTTTCTTAGAAGCCTTGTGATTATGTCTTCTAAATCATCAGTTCCCCGTTCAAGGAAGCAGTGTCTCTGGAAATAGCGTCACAGCATTTTTTCCAACAATTCTAATGGGATGGAGGAGTCATCTGCAACAGATAAGACAAATTGATTTTCATGGTAACCTGGGTGAGGAGGTTAAATTCAGGACCCCCAGCGGTGTTTCAGCCAACACACTTTTTTTCCTGTTTTATGGGTGTGACACACACACGTCTCGACTCAACAGCTCACAGGACCCGACTCTGTCCACACCCCATGCACACAACTCCCTTGATGCTGAGGAATTGTTGATGCGGTCTGCCCTGGGTTCAGTGGATTTGGGGGACACCCAAATAGACTTGGAATCTTCTGGTCTTGGCAATTTTTGAGGTCATTGGTAGACAAAGGAATGTACTTTTTACATATGTGAAAATTCCTTAGAAAGTGTCTGTACTTCCTAAATTCAGAAGGCACGTGTTTGTCTTCTAAAAGAAAAAAGTCTTTAAAACAGTTTAAAGCTATCGGGGTGATGCTTAGTCTGGTTAAAAGCGGGTCTTCTGAAAAATGAGGTTTTCTACCATTTGTCCTTTTAGAACTGAATTTTACTAGAATGGAAAGTATGACCTCTTCCGTTTTATTCAAATTAAACCTTCAAATTATTCTTGGGTTCGAAATAATTTCATTAAAAAAATCAATCTGAGATAAAATGTATCAGCTTAAGGCATAGGTTTTTACCATTTTGAAAGGGAGCTACAAGGGTTTTGTGGGCATGATAAAGTTTAGGAATACGATATTTATAACAAAAAACATTCTCTCTCTCTCTCTTTTTTTTTTAACAAAAATGGGCATAGAGCTACTCTAAGAACATCAATCACTTGTGGACCCGCCGGGTGGGACCCGAGTATTCAGAAAGTTCAGAGCACTGATTCCTTAGCCAGGGATGACCTCAGTGGATGGCTAATTGGAGTTGGCTGCCTTCCTTTGCTTTCTGAATTGTGCCTGTGTTATTTCTCACCTTAAATTTAGCTGCCTCCAGTCATGCAGACGGATTGTTACCGTCATGGCGTCTTACCACAAGACACGGCTCATCATGACCATTTTCCAATGATGCAAAACTCACACAAGTAGCAATATCCTTATTTGCAGGTAAGATGTCTTGTCTCTTGTAGGTCATATGCCCAGCATTACTGGTTTCCCAGCTGTCATGACATTAAAAGAATAGTTGCCAAAGGCAGTGAGGATGCGTTCTCCAGGCGCTGCATCAGATGTGTAACTGATTAAAGGGTGAGGTTCACCCGCAGCTCTGTCTCTTAAGACGCACATCTGTTGGGGGTAGCTGGGTCCACTGCCCACATCACTTAACCCTGAGCTGATTGGAAGCCACAGCCTGGTTGCTGCCACATTCTAAACCTGGAGAAAGAGAGAAAAAATATCTGTGAACATTAAAACATGTCGAAAGCATGAGTACAGTCTGAAAAATTAGAAACTTACTTACAACATAGAGAGATATGAACAGGTAAGAAGAGTTGTTAGTAACTCACGTGCAAAGCACAAACACAAATGTAGAGCTGCAGTTCTCAGACTTTATTTTCCAAACAGTAGAGTCAGGGTGCCTGGTGATCTTGGAGACTCGAGCTTTACTCAAGGAGATGTTGACTCAGTGAGTGTGGGATGGATCCAGGAACTGCATTTCCACAAGCATCCCAGGACATCCTCAAACACGTGGTCCAGATCACACCTTGAGAAACAAGGAAGAAACAAAGAGATGAGACTTTGGTGATGATGTTGGTCTGATCTGTTCTCGGGGCCTCTGTGAGGGGTGACCAGTGCAGCTCAAAAGCCTGAGCCAGGTTTCCCTTCTATTTATCTTGAATCTGCTGGTCCAAGACATGTGGGCTCCCATTGTGGAAAACCTGGCCGTATGCTCTGGGGCAATTATAACATCATCAATGATTTCCTCTGACACAGGCTGAATTCACATGTCATAAAAGCTGATATGCACCACTGACTTCATAAGAACTTTCTAGATATTCTGCAATTTGGGTAATGATTTTTTTTCCTTTGATTTTCTCATCTACATCATAAATATTTTGTGAAATGTATTCAGTTTGCCTGACAATCTTATAAAGCCTTTGGGAAAAGGAAACCATTGGGAAAAAATTGATACAAGTACTCTTTAAGTAAAATATTTTTATAATAAAGTTGTACCATTTTTTTAAGGAAAAAACCCAACAGACTCCCAAGGTAATATTTTCTCAGCATAGGACTTCTTGAGTTCTCAATTCAACCATACCAGACCAAGCAAAGCAAAAAACAAACTCAATATATCTTTCAGCTCGTGTGAATATAGAAAGAATTTTAGGTTTTCTACAATTTTAAAAGTCCTTTATATTAATCTTATATGTTAGTATGCAAAAGAATGAAGTTAGACCTCTTCTTTATAACATATACAATAATTAATTTAAAATGGAATGAAGGCCTAAATGTGAGAATGAAGACTATAAAACTCTTCAAAGAAAACTTGTGAGACTGCGTTTGGAGATGCTTTCTTGGCTATGATACCAAAAGCACAGGTTAAAAAAAAAAGAAAGAAAGAAAGAAAGAAAGAAAATAGATAAATTGGTCTTTATTAAAAATAGAAAAAAACAAGCTCTTTGCAGCAAAGAACAGGTGATTCCTGAAAAAGTTAAACCTGAAGTTGCTAGGGGAACCAGGAATTCCAGTTTTAGGTGTCTAACCCAAAGAATTGAAAACAGGGATTCCCCAAAATGCTTGGACATCATGGTTCACGGCAGGTGTATTTATAGTAGCCAAAGGCTGGAGGGGAGCCAGGTCTCCATCCATAGATGAAAGGGTAGACAGAACGTGATGAAATATTGTTCAGTCTTTAGAAGGAGGGACGTTCTGGTGCACAGGACACTGTGGATGAATCTTGGGAGACACTGTGTTGGCTGAAGCGAGCCAAACACAAGAGGATAAATGTTGTGTGGTTGCATTATGTGGGCTACCTACATGGGTGGAATCATGGAGACGGATGGTGGAATGGAGCTTTCCTGGGGTTGTGAGAGAAGGAAATGGGGAGGTGGGATGCGTGAGTGTGGGGTTCAGTTTGGGATGACGAAAGGGTTCCGGAAATGGGTTGTTGATGGTGGTGGCACAACACGGTGTGTATGCTCGGTGCTGCTGAATGACACACTTCAAGTGGTGAACTTATGCCATTTGCAGCAGAATGGTTGGACCCCAGAGAGCATTTTGCTAAGGGAAGTAAGTCAACTGGAGGAAGACAAATACTGTATAAACTCACTCACATGTGGAATCTTCAAAAAATAAGAGGGAAAAAAAACAAAAAGCAAACGAATGCCTAGAAAGAGAGATCAGATTTCACAAAAAGTGGAGCAGGAGGAATTGCAGAAAGGTATTGAAAAGTTGCAAACTTTCATTTGTAAGCTAAATCAGTACTTGGGACTTGACGGACGTTGGGATTCTTACACGACACGTAGAAAAATTGCTAAAAGACCAAATCTTGAGAGTTCCCATCAAAATAAGTTTTTTATTTTCTTTTTTTCGCTTTAGACCATCCTGTTTTCCTGCTGGGTGCGCTGGAACCAATTGCCTTTCTTTCCAGCCATTGTACAGGCTTGTCCAGGTGTTGTCATGGCAACCGTCAGCTGTCAGGATGCTGGGCGGTGTGTCAATTAACATGCTAATGCGTTACAGGGAGCAGAGAGCGAGGCTCAAGTTCCACTAAAAGTCAAATCCTCCACCGTCCTGAGCTTCGCAGGTTCTAACCAGCTTTTAATTTCATCCCTTTTCAGCTGCCTCTTGAGATGCAGATAAAAGTAATAGGTTTTTATTTGAGGGAGGGGCGGGGGTCTGATCCTGGGGGCGACAGCCTTGGTGGCAAGGAGAGTTGCTTTGAATCAGAATGCTGGCAACTGGTGGGCCCTGTGGCCCCCAGAAAATTGGGAAGATTCTGCTCAACCATAAACAAGAGGCAGGTGCTGGGAGGCCCTAGTTCCAGCAGGAGAAAATTTAAAGATATTGTTATGCAAATTCTTTGAAGAGGAACCCTGACGTTGCCCCAAGGCTGCACTATTATTTCTTCATGCTGCTCCCTGGTTGATGCATTCCCTTCCTTCCCAGATTAGCAATTATTTAAATCTACCCTTTGGAACTCCGGGAAGGTCAAGAAGACTGAAGATTTTTCTACAAATAAGAAACCTGAAAGGGAAGGCTTTACAGGGTCTTGGTTGGTTTCAATCTGGGCGGTCCCCTTTTCTCTGCTGCACCGCAGTCTTATTGGGAACAGGACAAGAAAGGGAACACATTTTTGGACAGAAAGGTTTAATCATAAACTCCAACAGAGGAGCTCAGTTTTAGACGGACTTGGCTTCAGAATCGCATCTCTAACTGCCATCCCCTGGGGGCGGGTGGGGCAGCCTGCGTGGCTTTGAGAGTCTCCTGAAGCCAAAGGAAAACTGATTAATAATAATGAGGATTGAATTGTCCATCAGTTACACCTCAACAAAGCTGTAAAAATGAAAAAATAATAATACTTGAAAAAATTAAAAAAATAAATAAAATAAAAAGAAACTGGGAACTTGGAAACATTTGCACCAGGGAGGACGCCACAGGGCTCTTCTGTGCAGCCTCAGAAGCAATGAGAACCTTCTTGGCTATTTTGTGCACTGGTCCTAAATTTACACCCACCGTGGTTTTCATACCAAGCCCTGTTTTTGCCTGATGTTATCAATGAACCACGAGGAAGCACATGAGCGTGTGATGAAGAAAACTGCGGAAGGAAGGACCGTGAGGTGGGAAATGAGTTTGCATTTGCACAGACAATGTTGTTGCACACAAGCACCCGCCTCCGGCTACATGGTATCTTTGCTGACAAGCATCTTACAAGTTAGCAGGGCCATTTGCTGGTTTTTCATTCCATGGCTAACTGCTGTGTGTTTTTTAACTTCTCCTGTTTAAAATTATGAAAAAGCAGGGCTCAAATAACAATTTTCACAGGGTATCTGATTATCAAGAACCAAGTATTGACATCAAGTATGCATATGTATGAATTTAACAGAATACTTATATTACTCATGATATTCTAAAATCCTGACTCTTTTATGTGTCTGCTTGATGCAGCGCATCATGTTGAAAATGTATTTTTCAATTTGCGGCATTTTTTCTTTTTTTTTTAATGATGCTTTATTTTGCTCAAAAAGATACCTAAAGGCATCATTTCATTTATTGTCAGCAATTTTCCAGTTTTATTTTAAAGCTGCTATTATATTTGGTTCTCATCACAACCCATTGCTGTAGTTAAAAAGAAATCATATCTGAATTTTTAATACTTGGGGTTACGCATTTTAACCTTTTTTAAATAGAGTAAGTATGCTTGACCTAATTTTTTCTCCTTATTTAAAATTTATGTTTTTTCTAAATCATTTTTCTTTTTCCCTTTTTATAATATGGTTTTGAGTTTCTTTCTTTCTTCCTTCCTTCTTTCTCTCTTTCTTTCTTTCTTTCTTTCTTTCTTTCTTTCTTTCTTTCTTTCTTTCTTTCTTTCTTTCCTTCTTTCTTTCTCTTTCCTTCTTTCTTTCCTTCTTTCTTTCTTTCTTTCTTAAAATTTCCTCACTGGAGCTTGCTGGCTTTGAAAACTTTTTAAATCTTTGTATTGGGTGTGGCCTTATGTTTCCTTTTCTTTACTAATAACTTTCAAAGTAACTCCATGTCTACTGGCGTTCGCTTTCAAAGAGGAAGCAATTAACATTCTGTCCATTTCCTCCAAATCCTCTGCCCTGTATTTGTTGTCAGGAAGTCTCCATCATGTAGTTAATGCAAGAAGAGGATGCTTCGGAAACTTAGCCCTGAATTGTGCATATTTGAGAAGCCCCAGGGTTACCTGGGCATCTCTTTCGCTGCTTCCTACTTGCCCGTTTCTGTTCCCCACAAACCGTAAAGAAATGAGATTACTCTCCATCATTTAGCCTAACTCCTGACCTCTGCTCTACTGGATGCACACAATGCCTTGCTTAACCTATTGATTATTTTTCCCTAGATTAAAAGAAGTAACAATGAGGAATTCAGTAGCTACAGAATGACTAGCTTTTACTCCCAGCTCCCACCTTAGCAATTTTGCAGGCAGGTCACACAGTCAAGATGACACCTAAAGAAAGATTACATGGGGTCAGCAGATCTGCACGTAATGGGAAAATGGCAAAGAATCTGAAACCCCCCTCCCCTTCATGGTTAACGGAGATAATGTGCCCCTTTTCGCTTTCAAAACTGCCATGGCTGAGCCGAATTAAAAAGCTAAGATTTGTGAGAATGTGAATTCATATATATGTACGTTGAAGTTGCTTTCGGGACATGAGTCCACCTTCTACCCAGATTGTGAGTTTTTTTTTTTTAATATATATATATATATATATATATATATATATATATATATTTAAACTGAATTGTAGTCAGTTTACAATGTCGTGTCAATTTCTGGTGCACAGCACAGTGCTTCAGTCACACATGAATATACGTATATTCATTTTCATATTCTTTTTCACCGTGAGCTACTATGATTTAGTGAATATATTTCCCCGTGCTCTACAGTAGGACCCAGTCGTTTATTTACTTTATATATATATTAGTTAGTAGCTTTTTGATGAAAGCAACTTTTCCATTGCAACCAACACTTCCCTCTTGTGCACTGGCTTTCCAGTGCGAGAAGCCTGACCTGAGTTTGGCAACACTTTGCATGAGGACACATGGCTTCATATATTGCTGGGAAGATTCTGATACCAAACTGATTTTGTTCCTTGGTTCAATTTTTCTATAACTTTTTAACCAACTATATTTCCTTTTTAACACTTAATGTTTGACAGCTTTAGTGGAACATAAGTATGTAGCGTTTCCAAAATTGTTTTGAAATTTGTAGTGACTTTTCAAGGAACAGGGTGAGCTTCGACAGCCTAATGGGAGTTTTATGTATTTTGGCCTGTGGATTTCTTTCTGTCACATTTGTAACTGCTTCAGGGACAACATTCGTTCCATCTTACCTGCCCTTTATCTGCATCACATCCCCTCTAATTGTGCTCAGCACATCGGCAGTCATGGTATAATCTCTTTTATATCTGTTTGTTCACTGAGATCAGACTTAATCATTTCAGTAGATAATATATACTGCATTCTGACATATTTCAGATAAATTTCCCATTTTGAATGAACAAGGTCTACACTTTACGTCTAATGTGCTACAGGTTTATTCTGTCTTATTTTGTATTTCTTCTTTATAACGTACATACATATGAATTCACATACCCATGAATCTTTGCTTTTTAAATTTTTCATGGTTTCATGAATTTCCTTTAAAACTTTTATTATATTCCTATTTTCAGATAAATAAATTTTACATTTGTACACTTGTGATTTGACTTGTGTTTCTTTCATGGAAAGTTTTTTTAAATCTTCTGATTCCTTCTGATCTCTGTCAACATGATTGTCTCATCGGCATGTTATCTTATTTTTAATCTTTTTGTCCTCAGATTTACTAGGAGAAATTTTGTCAGGAAATTTATTTTGTTTGCTGAAACATTCTTTACCATGTATTCTACACTAGTCATTTATTAATTAGATTCTAACTTCACTTTGTTAGTAAGTTATTCATTAGAATTTTTTTAACTTTTTTTTTTAAATTGAGTTATAGTCAGTTTACATGCTGTGTCAATTTTTTGTGTACAGCAAAATGCCTCAGTCATACATGAATATACATACAATCATATCACTAGACTCTTATCTTGATTTTACGTATAAATCTTGCAGGAAATTTCTATTCTTGAACTAATTTTTTTATAATAATCAATTGTGTTAGTTATACCCAGTAAGCATTTGTCAAGGGTTTGAGGAGATGGATTAGAGCAGAAAGTAACTTCATTATTTCCAAAATTTCTTCCATCAATTTTGTTCTGATCCAAACCCACTTTTTGCACAGTGTTGGTGGTTTCATGGTTACCATAGCTGCCTTCCATTCTTGACCACGTTTCCCTTCACTTGCTGAAATCTCTCCGTGCTCTCACACAGCTTCTTTGTCCCAAAGGTTTGCAAGCCGACCATCAAATCTTGAAAGGTGTATTTTGCTGTGAAAGGCGAACCTGTCGAAGGAAGTTGACATTCCCTTCTATGCAGAGCAGGCTCGCCTGCTTTCTGAAAAGGGCTTAGTAAATTTTGAAGTTTTCTTTGAGCAGAATGTTTGAAATCATGCAATCTGAAGAGGCAAATAAGGCGAAGCCATTCCCCACACTGCAGAAAAATCAGTAGAAGCTTTCAAACACAGGAGTTATGAAATGACCCAGCTGGGATTCTTTGTAAGCCATGTGGCGAGCTATTGCTCACAGCACTGAAGACGTGGCTTCGCTTCCTGCGATGTTTCTCTGAAAAGCAGTCGAAAAGAATCGACTGGCTGCATTTCAAGATGAAAACTGGTGTGCACCATTCAATCAGGAATTTCTCTACTTTTCTTAAAACTTCAGACTTTCTCATTACTTAAATTACAGTTAAACCATGGCCCCTTAAGTAAATCACTGACGTTATGTAACGCAATAAACATTAGCGACATAGCAAACTAGCATGGCAGAGAGCATACAGGATTTCAGATCAAGTAACTTGGAGAGCAGAATTTATGGCACAAGTTTCTAGCGAAGAAAAAGAAATTTCCCAAATTTTTAACCAGGCGTAATGAGAACACAGACCAAAGAGCGTAAGTATTTTATAATGAGCGAGTGAGAAAGTATTTGTGAATATTGATTTTAAAATGTATCTCTGACACCCATTGGGATGGCTACTGAAAAAAAAATGTTGGCAAAGATGTGGAGAAATTGGAAACTTTTGCTTGGTTGGTGGGAATGTAAACTGGTGCAGCCACTGTGGAAATTAGTACGGAGGCTTCTCCATATTTAAGGGTAGAATTACTGCATGATCCAGCAACCCTACTTCTCAATATATATGCAAAATTTTTGAAAAAAGTAGTCTTAAAAAGGTACATACTTTCGTAGTAGCATTGTTCAGAGTAGCTAAAAGTGGAAGTGATCCAAGTTCCAGTGGTGGATGAATGGATAAGCAAACTGTGGCATCCACATACGATGGGATATTACGCAGCCTTAAAAAAGGAAGGGGAATTCTGCCACGTGCTACAGCATGGGTGAACTTTGAGGACACGAGGCTAAGTGAAATAAGCCAGTGTCAAATGTGTGATTCTACTCATAGGAAGTGCCTAGAATCGTCAAATGCAGTGAAGAGGCAAAGTACAAAGTCCAATGGTGGTTTGCAGGGGTTGGAAGGATGGGAAAATGGGGAGTTAATGTTTGATGGGTACAGAGTTTCAGCTGGGGGAAGATGAACAGTTCTGAAGACAGATGGTGATAACGGTTGCGTAACAAGATGTGTGTACTTAATATCACTGAAGTGTACACTGAAAAATGGTTATGATGGTAAATTTAAGTGATGTGTATTTTACCACAATAAAAATTGGGAAAAAACTATAATATTTTATCAACATCACAGTTATTATTGTGGACCATTCCTAAGAGACTCACCAAAGTTTATTGCTGAAAATAGAAACCAACTCATTGCTGTCATTAGATCAGAAAGAATTAAGAAAGGTCACAGGCTTTGAGGCATATGCCAGGCAGGATCCAAAAGCTAAAGATAAGTGGGTGGAGGGGTTAATTGATGAAGATGGTCCCAAGTACGTTTGCCAGGACAAGACCAAGGTCAGGAAAAAATAAACATGCTGGACACTTTTTTCTCTGTGTAAAAGATAAATTGAAAGTTTGAATGCATGATTAGGGAGTTCTTAATATGTCTACTTTAGAAATAGTTGCACATGCTCTACTAAGTAGATTTAATTTTTTTTTAATTTCTTGTGCAGAATAGGTATTACATGTCAATGGCAAAATTTCAGTAGATATACAATGAAATGGAAGGAAAAGTATGCTTTCTTCATTTCTTCCAAACTATTATATCTAAGTGGATTTTAAAATAGTTATTAATTCAGTGTTTTCCAGTTTTTCAGTAGCTTGTTAAAAATATTAAAAAAAATTCTTATTCACAAATAGCATAATGTTTGACACATATAGAAAAGAACCATGACAGTCCTTTATGATAAATGAAAATCTATGACAAACTAAACTATAACAACAAAAATGTAGATCAAAATTTTACTAAAATCCAGTAAATAATTAATTGACATGAATAGAAGGTGATTCCACATACCTGTACTGAAAATATAATTAAGCCAGAAAGAGAAAGAAAAATACCATGTGATATCACTCATATGTGGAATTAAAAAAAAAAGAAAGAAGGAAAGAAAAAAAGAGGACATTAATGAAGTCATCTACAAGACAGAAACAGACTTGCAGACATAGTAAACAATTTTATTGTTACCAGGGGAAAGGGGGTGGGAGGGGATAAATTTGGGAGTTTGAGATTTGCAAAGTTTAACAACTATATATAAAAATAGATTAAAAAATTTTTCCTCTGTATAGCACAGGGAACTATATTGAATATTTTATAATAAGCTTTAATGAAAAATATTATGAAAATGAATATTTACATGACGGGGACATTGTGCTGTAGGCCAGAAACTGACACATTGTAACTGACTATACTTCAATCAAAAAAAAAAAAAGAATAGAAAAAAAACATTATTAAAACCATAAGATGTAAATATAGAAATGATATATTCCATTGAATTGAAACAAGCCCCAGTGGGCTGCAAACATTCATTTGGAGGATGTCACACAAATGCATGGCTTGTTGAAAATCGCTGTAGTGTGCACCTCCTACACTGGGCAAAGGCACGTGCACCATGACAGTAAGCGAGACACGCGGAATATTGTGAGGTTGCAGAATATTATCAACCACGAACACATGGTTTATAACTCAAAGCCTTGGGCTGAAATAAACCCACCACCAAATTTTAAGGAATGACGACATATCATTTCTGACTTCAAATACTGCTTCAAACAGTAAGGTGCACATTCTAGAAGTCGCGTCAGCTAAAACAAGCAAGGAATGACTCTAATTGCTATGAAATGTAGCCAGGAAACTCGAATAGACCATAATTTTTCCTTTGACCCTCATATTCTTAGCACAGCCTCCAGACCTTAACTTTAGGATTCTGTATTATATAATGAGATTTTCACTTATTAAATACAGTTTCAGGAACAACTGAATATTGGAGTAATTTGCGTGTGACTTAGCTTTTCTAGTGACCTGATCTTCTTTTTATTGTTTTTTTAATTGCGTTATAGTCAGTTTACAATGTCATGTCCGTTTCTGGTGCACAGCACAATTTTTCAGTT
The DNA here is from genome assembly GCF_048564905.1 of Vicugna pacos. Lineage (NCBI taxonomy): Eukaryota > Metazoa > Chordata > Mammalia > Artiodactyla > Camelidae > Vicugna > Vicugna pacos. Next base: position 1,798,039 of record NC_133022.1, read on the forward strand.
CTACATGAACACACATATATTCATTTTCATATTCTTTTTCACCATGAGCTACTGCAAGATACTGAATATAGTTCCCATGCTCTACAGTATAAACTCATTTACCTATTTTGTGTCGATTAGACAGTCTGATCCCCTTTTTAATTTAATTTTCCATGAGTAAAGAAATGGAATACTCAAACCCAAGGAAAGTGAGTTCTCAGAATGCATGAAGCTTTTCCTGACCACCCATCTTCTTTGCCAAATATTTTTTTTATATCAATGATCATACCAGGTATGAATGCAACATAATTTCAAGGGAAGAAGTTAAATGATCTTCAGACTCTAGTAATAAAATCCATGTGAGCAATAAAAGTAAAGCGCTAAAGTAAAAAGGAAGAATGATTTTGTTTTATTTCAGGGGAGTATTCAATGGGAAGTTCCTTTTTTTTTCCCACTTTAACATTTTTTTTATTGAGTTATAGTCATTTTACAGCATTATGTCCCATGGGAAGTTTCTGAGCTCTGCTGAGGATCACATGACATGAGGAAACATGGTCCTTCTAATCTCTCTTGAGGCCATGACTTGGTTATTCGTTTTTTTGGCTTTTTTTGTTTTTTGAATTCTAATCAATCATTGCAGACACGATTCTTGGAAAAAAAATGAAAATGAATGTTACAATTTCAAACATATAAAAGCCCTGTTTTAATAGTAGACACAACAAATGTAAAATTTCTTTGTGGTAATTTCTAAATGACTTCTACATTTCTATATAATGTTATACATGCTTACTCTGAATTTCTTTCCTTCTCTACTGAAGGACTAGTGACAAAGATTTTGTGAGCGTAAACCCCTGTGCAGACCACATGATGAAAAGCAAATGGTGACGCTTCTTGACAGAATTGCTAAAATGTATATAATAGTGACACTACAGAGCTATTTATTATAACGTTTCTTAAGATATCCAATAGAATAATGTCAAATTGAATTTCAATGAAATCTGTTCAATGAAGGACTAAATGACTGGCCAAGGAAACAACTGTTCAATGATATAGATTTAATTTAAGAATAAGCTTAAAATACTTGAGAAAATGTTTCACTGTACATTCTGTCAGAATATTGTCTATGAATATTACTTCTCAAAAATTGCTAATAAAAATTGAGGAGCAGATAATTTAAGGTTATGTTTTCTCTGCAGATTTTGCTTCAGGTAGATCAATACGGACTTTCAAACAATCACAATAGGGAATTCTAGGATTCTTTTGAAAATCAAGTCACATTGATAAGCTTATTCGTAAACATAGCCACTTCGCCTCTCCAAAGAATGGAGGGAGGACCTACGAGAAGTGTTATGGTTTCATTCTAAGAATACAGTACAAGGTTGTCTCTAGCAATTTGAAAATGATAATGGAAGAACTGAAATTCCGCGTTATTGCATTTTCAGTGCTGTAATTGATAACTTTTGATTAAAATTGGCCATTGCAGTCAAACTCCACCTACAAGAAAACTGAAATAAACCTACAGACATTGTTGTTAAGTAATTTCACTTCCTGGTGAACCCCAAGGTGAATTATTTGATGCATTTACCCCCAGATAACTTACAGATTTTATACAGTTTATGCATGTGTTGGAAAAAAGCCAATTAAATATTGGATGAAATATGTAGCCTTACCACAACTCTCCCCATACCAATTTCTGTCCACAAAGTTTGAGTTTGAATGATGAATATGCATTTCAATCTTACAGATTCCTGCAAAATGATTAAAAAAATAGTATAACTATGTCCTGTAAAGGAATAACCATGTCCTGGCTCTCCCCTGCTCTATGTGTGTAAAGATGATTTCAAAACCCACACATGCAATTTGTCAAGGATGAGACTGGCATACATTTTAGTGTGAGCAAAATAATGGGTATTCAGCTGGGAGTGAAGGTTGTAAGTTTTCTATTTCAAAAATGGGATGAATGATATTGTATGCCCAGCCTGGTGGGACAATGCCTTTGGGTCACCAAGGCCACACCAACAGGGAATTAGAGTCTGCCCATCAAAACAGACTATCCGATGAGATTAAGCACTTGATGGGCACCATTCTAGAGGAGGCAGCTTTCATTTCTTCTTGTGCTTACTTTTTGATGAAGTGATTAGCTCTTTACAGCAAGAGAATAGAAGGTATCTAAATTTCTCTTCAGTTTTAAAGCTGAGAAACAATGTTTCTCATACCTTCATCACCATCCGGGCTCCACTGTTTTATGCGCTAACTTGATGTGTGGTTAGATTCAAGAATTTGGCCTAGGGAATAATAGATTTACCATATGATCCAGCAATCCCACTCCTGGACATGTTCCCAGAGGAACTCAAATTCACAAAGACACCTGCACCCCAATGTTCATAGCAGCACTATTTACAACAGCCAAGACATAGAAGCAACCTAAATGTCCAACAACAGATGACTGGATAAAGATGTGGTATATTTATACAATGGAATACTACTCAGCCATAAAAACTGACAACATAATGCCATTTGCAGCAACATGGATGCTCCTGAAGAATGTCATTCTAAGTGAATTAAGCCAGAAAGAGAAAGAAAAATACCATATGAGATCGCTCATATGTGGAATCTAAAAAAAAAAAAACCATAAATACAAAACAGAAATAGACTCATAGACATAAAATACAAAGTTGTGGTTGCCAGGGGTGAGGGAGTGGGAAGGGACAGACTGGGAGTTTGAAATTTGTGGATACTATAGGTATATATAGAATAGATAAACAAGTTTATATATACAAGATCTTGAGGTAGCTCATGGTGAAAAGAATGACAATGAATATATGTATGTTCGTGTATAGCTGAAAAATTGTGCTCTAAGCTGGAAATTGACACAACATTGTAAAAATGACTATAACTCATTAGAAAAAAAAAGTATCTTGAAAAAAAAAAGAATTTGGCCGTGGGAAGGAGCAGGTGACACGAGATATCCCTAATGCATCTTTAGGGATAACCACTACGACTTTGCAAAGTCATCACCTGGAACTTGACTTAATTTAGATGAGATTGTCCACAAAGCAGAGACCAAAGCCATTACTGAGAACTACATTCCCAGAACAGGAGAGAGGGACAGATTGAGACAGGAAAGGACTGAGCCCATCCTGGAATGTATCCCTGAGCTGGTGGAATCACTGAGCTGGCTCCTGCTAAGAGACATTGATTTTGGGTTCTACAGCACATTTCCAGAGAAGCCCCATCGTGGGCGTCCTGAGATCTTGCATGGTGGTAAGAAGAAAGGAGAATTTATCCAACACTCCCATCTCCCACTGATCAAATATTTTCCCCACAAGCTAACTCCAGTTACAAATGCATAGAAACCTAGGACCCCCCACCAGAAGAGAAGCCCCCTGCTGGAGCTGGTCACTAGAGCAATTGTTGGGACTAGAAATAGGTGAAAAGGAGATGATTTCAAGTGCTCATGAGTGACCTTTCCTGCAACACTACAAGTGTTATCAAATGTCAAACTAGCCCTGAAGGATAAAACAAAGAGTTGCTGTTAATAAGTCATTTCACTTATAAATATGCTCTTTGGGTTTTAGTTATGCCACAATTTTCTTTGCAGTTTAGTGCTTTCTTATAAGATTGCAAATAAAGAACTGAAATGATCATTTTTCATGGATGGAATTTTATGAGTTAGGAAAAAAAATCCCAAAGAATCTTCACAGAACCCTTAGAATAATAAGTGAGCATGGCTTGGTCAGGTGATCAAACACTGATATGACCATATACCAGCAATGCCAATCGGAATTAGAAATGGAAAGAAAATAAAAAACATTTATGATAATATTAAAAAAAAGGAGAAGAAAGACTTAGTTCTTCATTAATTTTAACAAACGTACTATACTAATGTTAGATGTTAATAATGGGGAAAACTGCGGGGGGTATATGTTAACTCATTATCTTTCCAATTATTCTATAAAAATTGTTCTAAAATTAAAATACATATTTAAGTTAATCATAGAAAATATATCTATTATGTAAAGGAGGCTAGGATTCTCAGGTGGTAGACTAGGACTTGTTGGCATTTGGCCAGAGTTATGAAACTTTATAAAGTGTTTGATTATTCATCTCTGAAAGGATGTGATTAGCTATAAAACCTGAATTATCACTTCTCTCTCTAACGTGTGAACATATTTTCCAGCCCAAACATGTTCCGGTACTTGATAAACAATCTGAGTGTAAAGTTTCAAAATAATATAATGCACGTTCAAAAATATGGTCAATCCACGTTCAAAAATATGGTCAAAATATGGTGGATTGTCTGAGAGTTGGAAATTATTCGGGAGACGTTCTACATTAGCAAAAAAATAGTTGAAATGAAACTAAGCCTATAGCAAGATAATTTTGCCCGTGGTCATGCCTTCTGTTTGTTTTCTTTCTTTTTTTTAAAGAAATCTGTTTGTTTATTTAATTGCAGTCCAGTGAGTTTTCAACGTTGTGTCAGTTTCCGGTGCACAGCATCATGTTTCAGTCATACACGTACAGTTTGTTTCCTATGTAGTCCAGCACACGCATGTTCAATACTGCACACTTTTGTGTTTTAATTTTTTCCCAGCTCTTCTCTGTCCTTTGTCCTTTTACGAATGCCCTTCTTTGCCTTGGTTTCATTCAATTTTGTGCAAAGAAATGTTAACTAGGAATATTATTCAGTGCTCGATCTGAGGTTCTGAAATCCCCTCCACCATCTGAATGTGATGACCCCCCTCCAGGAGACCCACTCAAGCGCTGTTCCGTTCAGACAGCTTGAAAAGCAGCATCGCCCTTTGAGGACAAACGGGCTTTTCCTTTTCAAGTGACAACTGGACAAAACGGATATTGTTTGTTGAGTTTATTATAGGCAGATGATTTATTTCTTCTAGGTCCCCAATTTCAGTGTGCGTTACTCTCTTGTTCTGTATAACATTAATGTAGCATGCCACTGTTCTTTACAGACATTTTGAGTTATGTTAATGCTGCTTTCGTATTAGAATGTAACTGTTTGAAATCCCTACCCCCCAAAACTACACATTCTATCAACTGTGATATTATTCTTAAAACTACTTTTTATTCATGCAGGCGTGCTTTGATTTGGGCATTGTCATGTGAGGTGCATTATAATTAAACATCACTTCTGCCATACGATATCCTTGCAGACAAGTAGATATTGTGCATTCCCAGAGAATGATAGAAATTATTTTTCTCACTGATCTGCCTCTGTGTTCCTATAAAAGCACCCTCAGTGGGCATGGTGGAGCCCATTCTCTTCTTCTGGTCTTCCTCCTGCCTCTCCTACTTTCCTCTTTTCTCCTCTGGCCTCCGCTTGGGTCTCCACAATGTCTTGTGGCTACAAACTGTAGTTCCAGACTTTCAAATGCTGCTCTGGGAGGACCCCATCCCGTCTTGCATAAGGATTAGTCATGGATATTCGGATCCTTTAAAGTTCAGATCTACTAGTCAAAACAAATTTGCTTCTTTTTGGTCAATATTAACCAAAGACCCATCAAACGTAAATTTTGATTGAAGTTCACGTTACCTGGTTAATTCTTGTCAGGCACAAAGAAGGAATGAGCCAAGGTTGATGTCTATTCCTACTCATGTAATATATCCCGGTGCACGTAGACAACATGACTTATGTCATTAGAAATTCACTAAAATATATCAGTTAGAAGAAATTTGTTTTTTATTAACTACTATGTATAAACTAGATTTAAAAAAATTTCTTCTGTACAGCCCAGGGAACTATATTCAATATCTTGTAGTAACTTATGATGAAAAGAATATAAAAAAGAATATATATGTATATGCATAATTGGGATATGATTCTGTACACCAGACATTGACACATTGTCATCAACTAAATTTCAATTAAAAAAAATATATATATATCAGTTATTTCATCTTGTAACACTCATCAGGGATAATGTATCTCAAGAAAACTCCTGAATATGTCACGGGCTGTTCCTGCAAACAGATCACTACCACTGTCCAGTGGTCCATCGCAGGTGCTCAAGGATAATGGAATGGCTCCGCCACGGAGTTTGCAAAATACACAACCTCACCCACATGCTTGGTGATTCACCTCCGCCCCATGATTCTTGAGGCTACATCTAATGGTTAGAACCGAAATGAAGTGTAGATCCTTGACCCCAAGGGAATCAGGAAAGCTGGCTTTTATTCCCAGATCCTTAGAGTAAAATATCACTTCGATGCTTCGCAAGGGTCCCATCGAATCTTTTAACTCCTGATCGGGTGGGTGTGGGAGGCTGATTTTTGCTGGGAGTCTGGTAGATGAGAATATGTGGTTTAACATAACGGTTATGATTCCTCACTGTGTGGAATTGTCTTTATTCAGATAATTTAATTCAATCTTAATGTCAACTGTCTTTAAAAGCTCCAGGAGTGTTGGTTATTGGATGTTACACGGAGAGAAGAAAAAATAAATAAAAAGGACACAACAAACAAAGGAGAAAGACAAATTAACAAATTGTGTGAGATCGTAGCTGTGTTTGTTAGAATAATAATTCTCAGCCACTGTAGGTCTAGATGGCTGCATATTTTGAGAATTGGTCAAGAAAAAGGGCTTTTTAAAAGAGCTTGGAGATCTTTCCTGTCAGCTGCCCTAAGTGATTCCAAGTGATGCTGCTCATTAAGGTGCCTGGAAAAGATTGTTTTGGGAAAAAGGGAATTGACATGATGAAATGGAACAAAATACATTGCACTCAATTTTCATTTCACAGCCATCATCCAAGCTGGGTAGTCGAGGATCTGAAAAGGTGGACAGAAGTCCTGCCTTTGACAAATAGGTCCCATTTTTTAAAATATGCTGTGCTCTCAAAGCCAGCAGCCCCGAAGATCGATGGCCACGCCTCCCACACAGCCTACACGGAATGATTTTCATTAGATGGAATGCCATTTTAATCAGTATTTCAAGACTTTTTGGAAAGTTTCTGCTGGACAGAAGAAACAGCTAACTGTGAAAGTCGGGTGCAATAATTAAGTTTCTGGTCAAAAATGATACATTGGTTCTCCATTGAGATGACTCTGGGTGAGTCTTATGTTAACGGTAGAATTCGGATGCAGCTAGAATTTGAATGCAGCCAATGTATGTGGTCCTTTGAAGAAAGCATCTCTGATTCTGAACTAGGGAAAAGGAGTTTGCACTCCTCAGTTTTGCCACAAGCATTGTCACAATTCAGAAAATCTATGAATTTAAGAGCTCTGTCAATGTTTCAAGAAAACCGAAAAACTGCATAGCAGAACTCAGAGGGCTTGTGCAAATAAATAATATAATAATTGAATCTAGAACTATTTACCAACCCCTTTACAACCCACCCCCATAAAAACTATTTTTTTTTCTTTTTTACCAAAAAGGATTTAAAAGCGTTTCTATTTTTAAAAACCAATATTCTTTTGATTTTGTCGTTGGTCCTACAAATATGTCTTGCTGCCTCTGAACAGTAAGGACAGTGACCCAGGAACAAAGCCCCAGTTCCTGAGACAATGGCTGATTTCTGTGGATCTGACACTATCTCTTCTCCATAAAGACCCTGTTTCTTAGCTTAGGGGGTGCAGTTGAGGTGGGTAATCTCCCCACAAAGTCAGACATATAAATGAGACAACACAAATTGAAATGTTACCTAAGGGCCACCAAAGATAAACCAAACGTTGCTATAGTAAACCAAACATGAAGTAATTGATGAAATAATTTTCTTCCAAAAAAAAAAAAAACCCTCATTCATTCATCAATCTCATCCCATCACTAAATTGTAGGAAAGAGTTAGTATTCCTTAACACACTGCATCCTATGTTATATGTGTTCGATTTGAAGAAAAAGGTTTAGAAGAAAGTACTGGAAAGAACAGATTGCACCTTTTACATAGAAGATTTTTTTAAGGAATATATTCCATGTGTCAAATATTTAGGAGAAAACTGTGGAAAATATGACGTGATCTGTTCCACGAGACTGCTATCTCTTATAGATGGTGACAGACTCTTAAAAAAAATCAATTAAAATGTGATAAACATTTGCCTACTTGCAGGAAAAAATACATATGTATGCAGTCATTCATGTTTTTACACTGTTGTTTCCATCAGCATGCTGGAAATTCAGCATCCATGCCTTCCTGTGATGGAGGGACTCCAGGCCACATGCATATGCACTCAGCTTCTACACACACACACTCAGTGCTCCTTGCCATCCTATGTTATTGCAACGGTGATTTAATATTTAAAATAGCAAACTTCCTGGGAATTCTGGTTGCTTTTAAGAAGGTGCTAACCTAGCAACAGTTTCTACTACTTGTCAGAAATTTTTTGAAAAGTAAGATCACCAAATTGTCATATTGAATAAAGAGTTACATTTAACAAGAAAAAGTTAATGTGGTAGGAAGCTGATAAAGAAAAAAACAATGAATTACTTAGTTACACCTAAATTTTAAAATGATATCCAACTCTCATAAAAATATAAATGAAGAAGAGTCTCATCAGTGGATTATGAAGTCGTGCCAAGAGATTTTATTTGTCAGCTATGTGTTTATCACCTGTCTTGTGTCTTGTAAAGTTCTAAGTCTGTGGATGGAGAGACAATTGTGCCATGGAAACTACTCCCCAAAACACACAATATAACACAGAAACAGACAGCAATACGATTATAATGGGGACTTCAATAACAAACTTGTGATGATGGATAGAGTAATAAGACAAGAAATCAATAAGGAGATATTGCACTTGAACCACACATTAGTTTAGTAACAAGAAACATAAAAGAACATTGCATTCAATAGCAGCAGAAGACACATTCTTCTCAAGCACACAGGGAACATTCACTAGAATAGATCATACCTTAGGCCACAAATCTCAAGAAATTTAAAGCTATTGAAATTACATAAAGCTTCTTTTCCGACTACAGCAGAATGAGGCTAGAAATCCGTTACAAAGAAAAACAAGAAATTTTACATGTAGGTGGAAATAAACAAGGTGCTCCCAAGCAACCAATGGTTAAAGAAGAAATAAAAAGGGAAATTGAAAAAAAATCATCTTGAGACAAACAAAAATGAAAACACAACATATCAAAAGTTAAAAAAAGCAAAAGCAATTTCAAGAGGGAAGCTTACAGCAGTAAACACCTACATTAAGGAAAAAAAGTCAGATCTCATAAAAACGACTCAGAATTAGTAAAAGAAAAGGGAAAAAAAGATTAGAGCAAAAAGAAAAATGAGAGACTAAAAAAAGGAATAAAAAATTTCAGTGAAATTAACCGCTATTTTTGAAAAGATAAATAGAATTGAGAAACCTTTAGCTAGACTAAGAATAAACAAGAGAAGGTTCAAATAAGTAAAAATAAATGAAAGAGGAGATATGAGAATTGATAACACAAAAATACTAAGGGTCACAAAAGTTTGGTAAAAGTGTCAACTCCGTTACAAGATGAATAGTCTGCGAATCTGATGTCTGGCATGTTGAATACGGCTGAAACACTATATTGTATAATTGAAATGTTCTCAAGCATGAAAAAACAGTTTTTAGGTGATAGATGCTTTAATTAACTTGACTGTGGGGAATCCTTTCACAATGTATACATATATCAAATCATCACGTAGTTGCGTGTTAAATGTATGACAATTTTTTGTCACATATGCCTTAATAAAGCAAAAGTAAAAAAACCTAAAATTCTAGTGAAACTTGACTGTAATGGAATTAACTCTGCTAGTAAAATACCTATGGAATGGCACATTTATGAACCTAGAATGTGTAGTGCTAATTGTAAGGCCAAAACATTGAGAAAATCTTAATTAACGGAGCAATTTTAACTACCCGATGGCATATCTATACAGATTTCTAAGAATTTCTAAAGAAATACAATGGGCATGCTCCAAGAATAATATTTACACATAGCATATAAAGTATAACAAGATATACCTTCATATCTATTTTATGTATCCATGCATCTCTGAAATATCGGTCTTGAAAATCCAAAACTTGCTTGAAGCAAACGTAGTGCTATGGTTTTGTGTTGTGAATTTTGTCAATTTGTATTTGCTCTATTAAGTCATCAGTAATGTGACCTAAACCAAAAAGGGAAAAGAATGAAAGATGGAGTCGAGAGGGGTTTATTTTATAAAATTAACGTCTCCAGTATGATTGTAAATTTGGTTAAAGGGTCTTATGCCTTTCTGTAGAATATCTTAGGTAGTAATCTCCATCTCTCTCTTTTAATAAAAATTTTTAATGGATTTTAAAGTGTTTTCAATTTAAAGGAAAAATTAAAAAAAAAAAACTTTAGAGAAGTCAAGACAAGAAGATATGCAAGGAGGGGTATCCATTACCTTTTAAAGATCTGTGTCTTCTTCCTACATCCATTAAACTATTTATCCGCTGCTCTTAGCTTCAAGGGAAATCAGGAAAGTTATCATGCTTTACAAAATCAAGATCTTGAGAATAAAACATCAGAAGAAGTTGATATCAGCTTGGAAAATAGCAGTTTCTACCACATCTCCACAAAGTTTTAGCCCACACACAGACACACACACACAGTCGATGGCCCCTCATTGACTTACCCAACTGGATCACTTACCATTTGACAGCGTATAGAAATATTTTCAATTTTCCATTGGAGAACAGACTTCAGAATGCATTCTACCAAGTCTTTATCTTTACAGCAAAAACTTCTTTTGTAAAATATTTCTTTTCCCATTTTATTTAGTCATTTATGAAGATGTCAATGATAGGACATAGGACTTCCTCTGTGTGACTTAAAAAAAAAAAGGAATTGATACCAGAAACATATTGGAAATAAAAACCTAGGCTGTAAAAGAATCATTTCTTTTGACTGAAGGTAACTGATTATGGGTCTCAGAACATGGAAAAATGATCAAATGAGATTAGTGGCGTGATACAAACACACATTCATCTTTACCTGAAAAAAGATGAATTAGGAAACTCACTCAAATGAGAAATGCGATATTTTAGAACTCGTGATTAACAGTCTATGCTAAGCATTTTCTTGCAAATAAACAGTTTTTGTGCAGAGACGTGCGTGGACTCGGATTGCCTCTAATATTTGTCTTAATTCTGTAGGTTTCTGGAACTTCTTCAGCAGTGCTGGGCGTAAGAAAGGAAAACACACACTTTTTTTTGAATGATTAGCATGTGGGAGGAATTCTTACACGCATAACTTTGACTAACAATCGCAGAGACTTTGAGAAATAAGCATTTTTCTTCTCTTGCCACTGGTAACTTTTTCACCAAAACTGCTCATAATGACATGGTAACAACTCAGTTGAACTGAAGTTAAACCAAAGCAGTCAGCTCTTCTGAGATGTCACACATCAGCTCAGGGAAGATTTGACAATAATTTGACAATTTTAGTGGTATCAGGGTTTAATTTATTTTAAAGAAGATATTCTATTTCATTTAAAAATATTCCCTTTTTAGTGTGTGTGAAAGAATACTTTTTTTAAAAATTAACTTTCCTTGTCTATTATACCATCAACACAGGTCTATTTTTTGGGTTTAGGAATCTCTGAAAGATTCTGAGTAGTTTGGAAAATATTTTTTTCTTCCGTGGACCTTTTGAAATTGTATTTTAAAGAGTAAACTGTCTTCCATTTCGAGCAAGACTCATTATGTCTCAAGCAGCTCTTTTCTGTCCGGCCAGGGGTAGTTTATTAGCATCTCACAGAGAGACGTGGGGAGAGATGGCTGTGTTAATTCGGGCCTCTTCGTGTCATGAAATAATTACTGTTGCAAAACACCAGCAGGTGTTAAAAGAGCAGGATTAATTTGTAAGAGTTGAATGGCATCATTCCAAACGGCTTATTAAACGCTAATTAGACTTCAGATTGTGTGACTCTCCACACACTTATGTCTGGTTGGGAAAGTTGGAGCATCTCCCTTCTCTGTGATGGAGGTGACAGAGGTCACAGTTTAATTTTCATAGGTGACCATTTATCAAATGAAATCAGAATGGAGATCTCCAGCGTCATGTTTCAGAGAGTGAAGAGTGGGTTCAAATCTTCCTATTCTCAGTGGCCTGAGCCAATTAAGCGAGTGTACAATTCCTTGATCTGCTCTTTGTGATTCAAAGCATTTACGTAACGAGATGACTTCAGATGTATTGTTGAGTAAGAAATATTCCTGGGCTGAAAAGGACTTTTCAAGAGTGGTCAACACCATCGCTTAATAAACCCCACATTTTAGCTTTAAAAATTTAGGCAGCAAAAATGTTTTATTTATGCATTAGTTAAAAGAGAGCTATAGTTTTAAGCTGATGTGATGATTGTAAAGACCTCAGAGGCATGATTGTAACCATATATAACATCTTTTGAAAAGATTTAGTATTGAATGCAAGTCAAAGGTAATAGGAGATACAGGACAAAATAACATTACGTTCTGAACTGGCCAACGAGCATTGCCATGATTTTAAAATGTAAAACAAAATAAGATAAGATAAGGTAAGATAAGATACGATAAAATTAAAATAAAATAAAATAAAATAAAATAATAAAATAAAATAAAGTAAAATAAAATAAAATAAAAATAAAGTAAAATAAAATAAAGTAAATAAAATAAAATAAATAAAATAAAATAAAGTAAAATAAAATAAAATAAAATAAAATAAAATATAAAATGAAATCAAAACAGAAGAACACTGAACGTCAACTAAAGGAGCAACCTTCACAGACAAAATTCATTTCATCTTTACTCTCTAAATGTACTGGGGCAGATCGGAAGGTAAGATTCCTCTGAATTCCTAATAATGTGTTTCTGTCTGGACTTCTGTGCCTGCACCTGCCTCCTTATGACTTTTCACCTCCCATGTGATGTTCCCTTCAGCTGCTAAGTCACGCTGGAACCAGACAAAGGGAAATAAATTCTCATCACCGTATACATTTATCAAAATGTCCTATGATACCTTGGACCAAGCAGAAGAATGAATAAAAGCTCTCTGTTAAATCTCGCTCCTGTCTAATCTGTCCCTCTGCCGTCATGAACGTACGCGATAGAGGGCAGTCCAGACATGCACCTGGGGACCGTGTTTGATGGGAAAGGACTGTCCCCTTTGCACCATAACATAGGGTCACAAGATAAACAACAACCTGTCTTTATAAGATCCTTATATTCTGTTCACCATAGACACTTTTATGAATTTTGTCTTTCTGTCTTAAAATATTGCACACATGATTTATCTGGAATATTGATTTTTTTTAATCCCCTTAAATTTTGCTCCCAAGGCAAATATGTGCCTCGCTCTCCTCACCCTTATCGCAGCCCTGATTTTCAAATTTCATACATACTCTATGTTTGACCTCACACAAGGTAGGTTTTTTTATTTTTCCATCTCTTTTCACACTCATTCTCGGATTACCCCATGAAAGTCTCCTCTTCAGTCAGGGGTCAGCAAAGATATGACCTCTGAAATTGCATCATTGATTTATTGATTTGCTGGTTTATTATTGATCCCCACTCCTCCCCCTCTGTCCTGAAAAAGCAAGTTCCATCAAAGTAGGAACTCTGTCTGTCCCACCTCTCTTAGCTGTCCTGGCGCATCATGGGTTCTCAGAGACTACGGGCTGAATGAATAACAGTGTGGGGCTTTGTGGAGGGGAGGCACGGGACATGCAGTTTTCTGGAAAAAAAGAAGATAAATTTGGTTATCATTTCCCTGGAAATGTATCATTTATCAATCAATTTATTCAACCAAGGAAGAGAAAAATGGAAATTCTGTGTGTCTACCATCACGCATTACAGTGAAGGGCTAAACCACTGTTAATATGGGTTGAAAAAGTTTGGGGACAATGAAAGCAAACTATGACTCATGGTGACATATTTCTAAGAGAGTAAGTGGGAAGCAAGATGACAGAACAGCTATATTTCTATCTCCAATAAAAACATAATATTGGATGATGGAATGTTGCAGGCGCTCTTTTGTCTACTGCCTAGACTAAATTTTATTAACTGTATGATCTGTCCAATTGGCTGTGCAAAAATCAATTGTGAAAAGACTCCTGAAAGCATTGATCACGTGAAAAATGGCCCCGCGGCGACATACAACAGCACCCAGAGTCTTAGTCCACAAAAGCACAATCAAGATGTAAAATGGAAAGTTTCTAAAGATCTAATGGGAAAGTAAAAATAGCTTAATAATGAAAAATGTGCAGCCAACGTGTCTTATGTTTTGGCTTTACTTTTCAGTTCAGTTTTTATGGTGAAATAGACAATATTCTCTGTAAGATCACTAACCAAGCATTTTGAAATAGAATTCTATTTTAAACCCTGTTTGGCGAATCAATATTATCTGTTGGCTCTTTGACTCGGAAACAGCCCAAAACTCATGGGGAGACAGCACGTACCACTGCAAAGACTGGTGTAGTGGGTTTGATTCCCCAAATCTTGCTTATGTCGTGAAAATTAAACATCACAGTTCATGAATAATGGTAACCTTGTCAACATAAATTTATGCTCTTGGCTAAGTTGTAGGTGTCTAGTTCGTGTGACTTTGATGGCCCAGTATTTAATACTTCTACTTCAAAATGCAACTCCAATTCTTTTCAGGGCTTGATTTCTACACTCAGGTTATTGACAGCATGAGTTACTCCAAATACTTGTATAATTAGATGACAATGAAGTGAGTCTACATTAATCTATTGCATAGCGTCTTGTATGGTGTTTTGTTGGCTGCAGGTGTTTCATTACTGTTTATTTTAGTTTTGCTGTAGTTGCGAAAAGTTTTCGCCTAGAATTTTTACTGTCTCAACTGCGACCCTAATTCCTTGCTGGAAAATCAGTGAATCTGTCCCAAAACGACTATATTGTCTACCTGCGCTCTTTACCTAACTACACAGAAACATTAGTAACTTACAGAAAGGTACAAAACTTTGAATTTAATATTATCATTTTAGAATGAAGCATTGTTTTTTATGTGGATGTGTCTAACCCAGGTCTGCAATTAATCAAGTAAGTCCATGTCAAGGAACTGTGTAAACGTATAAATCTCTTCAAAATTCATCCATAACCCTAACATAATTTCATTAATAATATTTCTACCACCAGGCAGTATGATTTTAATGTTCATTTTTAAAATAGAGTGTTTGAACTGTACTTTCTAATAAAATAACTGCTAGCTCCTTGTGGCTGTCAAGCACTTAAAATATGAGTAGTCTGCATATTCAGACACACACAATAACTGTATATAGTAAGTGTAAAATACACCCCAGATTTGTCTTGTACCCAAAAAGGGCATGAAATATCTGATTGAAATTTTTATGTCAATTACAAATTGAAAAAAATTATTATTTAAAATACACATAGTTAACATTTAATATTAATATTTCCTTTTTTTAACTTTTACATTCATTGTAACATTCCCTTTTACTTTTTTAATATTTCATTGTACTTTTTACATATCATTAACATTCATTTTAACATTTGCTTTTTGTGACTAGGGTAAAATTTAGAATTGCATATGTGTTTTGGGTTCTATATTTATAGGACAGTATGGGGGTAGATTGACCATAGACAACAGAAATGGATTTGAATCTTCATATTTTGAGACAGATGATAAAGTAACAACATGAAACAATGTAGAAATGGCAGAATCGCTTGGTTATTTAACTAAAACAATAACCTAGGGACAAACTCTAGTGTATGTGTGAGAAAATCCTATTTTAATACAGTAGGGCAGTGTTTCAGGTTTATCAATTTTATCATAATGGAGTATCAATTTATTAACTGTTTATTAATACATTTATCCCATCTTTTTAATCTTTTGATTTATACCCTCAACAGTCATAACATTAATAGTAAAAAATAATATTGATAAATTAAAACACGTGAAAATTACCAGCTGTCTTTGTCTGCTATCCCGCCATACAGAACACCACAGTTTGCACAGATTATAAAGCAGAAATTTATTTTCTCATTGGTTTTGGAGATGACTGGGTCCAAGATTAAGGTCCAATGGGATTTAATTTCTGGTGAGAGCTCTCCTCCTGGCTTGAAGGCAGTCACCTTCTTCCTGTGTCTTCACAAGGTGGAAAAAGAAAGAGACAGAGAGACAGAGGTAGAGAAGGTTCTCTAGTGTCTGTTCTCATAAGAAGACTGATCCTATCAGATCTGGGTCTCACCTTTATAACCTCATTTAACCTGAATTAATTTATTATAGGTCCTTATCTCCAAATCCAGCCACATTGGGCACTAAGGCTTTATATGAACTTAGGGAGAGTGGAACACAATTCAGTCCACAGCACCAGCTTTATGAAAAATTGGTGTAGTAATAAAAAGGCAAGTGGGAAATCATAAACAAAAATCATTTCTATCAATATTATAGGAAAAATATAAAAGAAAAACTGCCCCTAATATATGAGCTAATTAATAAGGAAAAGGTAATGAGGGAAATAAAAAATGTTCACAAGCCCCTATTGGCACTCACATTAGTATAATTGATCTGGAGGGTAATTGGTAATAAAACAGGAAATCTAAAGTTGTGTGTCTAAACGTTGAATATTTTACTTAATGTAAAATAGTTCCTAGTCATGACAAAGAGTCCGCCCTTGGCCAAACTCCAGCTGGGTTCTTCTTTTCCATGAGGCGTCCACCTTAGCCCGTGAAGATGTGCACAAACGTTAACAAGGCTATCCCTCAAGTGTCCTCAACCCCCCTTAAAGTGCCCGCCTGAGAAACCAAGGCTGCCAGAGAATTTACTCTTTGTTCCAGTCAACAGATGGGCCCTGTATCCTAGACTCGGAGAGCGGAGGAGCTGGACTTCCAGGCTCCAGTTAGCAATGTCACGTGGCTTTCATGTGGACCAACCTCCCCCACCCACTCTTTGTAATTTTTTTTTAACCTCCGTGATTCTGCACATCCCCACCAACCACCCCTCCACTCCTGCGTTTAAGACTCCCAGCCACCTCTGCACAAATCAGAGTGAAACGCAACTGTTTTCCCTACAGTCAGTAATTACAGAATAACATCTGTTGGTATCACTCTGTTTTTGGCTCTCATCTCCGACAGGCATGCGATAAAATAGGATACAACCATGGACTTCCATGGTTGTACAGGACAGTTTACAAAAGGTCCATGTATATGTGTGTGTCTGCACAAACCTATGTGCGTATTATTTACATATGTACATACGTACATTTATATGTAACATGCTTAAGCACACCCATGTGAGAGGCAGGCCCTGGATGTATCAAGTCTGGTTTGATGTCATTCATAAAATGGCAGAAAAAACACTCCAAAGAGTGCTCTAAAGACTCACCACTGCCCATTGGAGTGACAAACAGTGACTCATGGAAATACACGTGATTTCTATTTCTTCCAACTTCATTGTGTACTGCATTAAAGGTATTTCTTTTGCAAATTCAAGAAAACTAAGAAGAATGAAAAAAAAATGAATACAAAATAAATCAATCAAGTCTTCCAGAACTATGGATAACTCTTCAGGGATTGAAGTTTTTTTGTGTTTTTTGTTTGTTTGTTTGTTTGCACATTCTTCCTCATTTTATCTTTACTTTCACTGAGTTGCTTTCATAGATTTCTGGATAAAATAAGTTATTTGCAGTATTTGTTGATGTGAGAGCTTTCCTACCAGCAAATTTATTAAGATCCCTACATGATTACAAAAGCACAGACTCGACTCTGAAAATGATTAATGTGGTCTCAAATTATAACCCCTCCAATGTTGGCTGTGTGACCATGAGCAAATTACTTAACCATTCTGTGCATAAGTTTCCACAGATCTTTATACAGTAGTATATATTTAGTAGGTATGTCATATAATATAATATTTATTATGAATTCAAACATACAGTATCATATGAGTATATGTTATAAATAATATATATTATTATATATATATTATACCTCCATTATGAAAATCTCATTTACATTTCACTTACTTTATCATCCAAAGTAGAGAAAAGATGAGTAAACCTTTATTCCATTAATTGTCCTTATGGAAAATAATTTTCAATGTTTCATTAACATATCAATATTTGTGGTCCTTCATTGACTGTAGAGCCCAGATTGTGACTGATTCTCATCATAATATTTACTGCTCTTTGGTTCTTCAACCTTACTTTCCTAATGTTAGAAAAATTTCAATATAATATTTTTTACTTTTATTGTCCAACCTTTTAATGTCAGTTAACTGGTTTCATGTTTCGGTGTGTACTTTTTACACAAAATCTAGGTGGATATTTTGTTTGACCAAATAGGAGAACCATGGTTTTTGTTTATAATAGGAAAGTTTAATCTCCAGTTAAAGTCGAACAAATCTGTAGTTAAACTGCTATGTTGTGCATTACATGTATGTTTTAGTCAATGTTTTGTTTTCCTTTGCTTTCTTATTTTTTCTTATTAAAACATTTTGCCAAGTATATATATATATATATATATATATATATATATATATATATATATTTTAATTTCTAAATAATGTTAAATGTGTGCACTGTATCCTTTATACTCCTGGCACTTTTATTATACATTTTAATAATTATTCTTTTATTTGTACTCATTTTCAGGTGTGTTTACAATTGTCAATTGGTGCTCTTATTTTTAGGTAGCTATTTCATGCTAATATATAATTTTATAACATGACTTTACAATTCTTGAAAGCTTTTAAGATGCCTCATTGTAGAAGTTTATATGAGACTGACTTCCCCTTGTGTTCTGCTGTAACAACTTGACTTGTTTTGGAATTCTCCATAACAGAATCTTCTTTAAAACTCTCTAAAATGTTTTCTTTGCTCCCTTCGGTTTTGTCAGAGTTGAAGTTTAAAAAAAGCATTTTTTTCTTGCTGTTTTGGAATTTATTTTTTATTGATGCATGTACATTATTTAAAATTTTACTTTGCATCTGCAGGAGTCTGTAGTCTGTGGTCTTTCTTGTCTGCCACTGACCTCTTACAAGCTTCGAGACGGGGGTGTGGCACAATGTGATTCCTGCTTAATAAAATGTAGAAGACAGAACCTGAATGCAAACTCAGACTGAGAATGAAAACAAATTAGAAAACATATTTAAAAATAGATGGCATGACTTTTTCATTTCGTAATGTCCACTAAAAGCCTGACATGCAAATGCAGAGAAAAGTACAAAACTAGAAATATAGAGAATAAGTGTTTTTCAAGATATGTGTAGATATGAAAACATTGTCCTGATTGGAAAAGAATAAAAAGTGGGGGACTTTCAGAGCCATTAGCTCAAGAAGTAGGATTATAATTCCATGGTTTAGTGATGAAAGGTATTAACTGATAGAGCTCCAATGGGGAGAAGACCGTGTTGAAAAACTCAACTGATTCATAAATCTTAAATGTTTGCTGGATCTCTGTCCTCATAGGGGACACTCAAAAAGGACTCAATCGATGAATGAAGTTGCCATCCAGGTAAATTATACATCCTTTTTATAAAGAAACAAATAATTTCTTACATTGTTTTGTATTGGTATTATTTTAAAACGCAGATTTCTTTGAAAGTGTCATTAATTATAAGTTCAGAAAGTCATTATATATTATGACAAAACATATTAACCTATAATTATAATAGATTTCTTCTACAATAAAGTCACTTCATTGGTTTCTTTTTGTAACTTCGCTACTCCCTCCCATTTTTTGAAATGACACACGATGTACATTCCGACCAAGTAGATTTCGAGTCTCAGTTACCTAATTTATTTTAAATGAAACTTCTGCCCTGGAGAGTCTAGGCATACACTCATCTAATTAAATTCAGATCCTGTTTCAAATGGAAAAGATAGAGTTTTACTTACAGGAGTGTGAAATTACCTAATAACGTCTCTCAATTCTTAAAGGTGGTGAATTTTCTAGAGTGTTATAATTGCTTTCACAAGATGAGACTCTAAGTTTTATTTCCATGGAAAAGTTCAAAATAATCACTTTGTAATTACTGAAGTGGGATTCAGGGTGAAAATCTGAGTTCCCCTTAAATTCAAGGTAATACACTGATACTCCAATTTCTGCAAAAGTAGGCAATTCTCCTAATACTAAATCCCAAAATAAATGATAGAGAAGTTGAAGTAATTAGTTTCAGGTGTCTTCGGTAAATAATAATTATTTCTAAAATGTTAAGAGTTGACCTTTCCGAGGTAAATGGCGTTCCATGAAAGAGAGTTAATTAAAATATATTATTATTGAAATAGTTGTTTCTCGTTAAAAACATGATCAATACAGACAATAAAATGAGTCTGGCCTCTGTGTTTGCATGTAGGTTTAATTAACTTTATTCAAAAACCAAATATAAACTGTAAAATATTTTTTAAATTGCATCTACCTGTAACACAGAAAAGATTGTATCTAATCCTGTATTTCCTCACGGGAAATAGTCTTGTATGTGAACAATGTTGTCCAATAAAGTATGTTAAATAAATTTATACAAGCTTCACAGTAAGATATATTGTTGTTCTGCTTTTATTAAAAAAAATTTATTGAAATTTAGTTGATTCACAATGTTAATTTCAGGAGTACAACAGAGTAATTCAGTTTTCTATATATACATATATATGTATTTTTTTCAGATTCTTTTCCATTACAGGTTATTACAAGAAATTGAATATAGTTCCCTGTGCTGTACAGTAGGTCCTTGTTGTTTATCTATTTTATACACAGTAGTGTGTGTCTGTTAATCCCAAATCCTAATTTATCCTTCCCTGCCCTTTCCCCTTTGGTAACCATGGCTTGTTTTCTATGTCTATGAGTCTATTTGGGGTTTGTAAATAGAATTTGCATCATTTTTGGTTAGATTCCAATATAAATGATATGTGATATTTGCCCTTCTCTTGTCTGACTTACTTCACTTAATATGATAATCTCTAGGTCCATCCATGTTACAGAAAATGTGCTTTTGTTTTTTTATAACGATTTAACTCATCAAACCAGGATAGTCTAACATTTCATTAGCAAAATGTGCCATGAATTTTCTATTTTTTTCTTTCTATATGCTGGTCATTTAGAGATTTATAGTAAGTTGTATAATGGATGGCACTGTGTTCAATAAATCTTTTTCTGTTATCCAAAGATCAACTTCAATGGACCATATGAAGGTTCTGTGTGGAAGCTGACAATCTAAAATTCACTAAAATTAAACCTTGCTACCTTGCCATGATCTTTCCTTGGGTGACTCGCTAAATGAGTGTCTCTGATTCACAAATGGATGGACGTATAATCCAGCCCATTGTGTGACTCCTGGTTGCTTTCCACCTGGGGTGACCACTTTGATGCAGAAAATGGCCAGGGTCACAGGACCAACATGCATGACATCACAGAGCCGGACGTGGGTGCCACATGCCTGATGGTTCCCAACACGGCCAAGCCAAACAAGACATTTTAAAGTAAAAATGACCTTAAGTAAAAATGTTTGAATAGATAACTTCATGGCGCATTTAGCTCATGTTCTAAATGAACTCTAATGCTGTAACCATCACACAAGAACTTCTCCGAGAAGAAGCCTCTCAGATAGCAGGCAGTCCATGCTGAAATCCCGTCCCGGCATTTTCAGGAATGAAGGATTCTGAGTCGACTGTCTTGAATAGCCTCTTTCCTGATTGAATATCGGATTCCTTGATCAACATGCCTTTCCCAGGGGATATATATATTAATTACATTTCTTTTGGTAAACACAATGGTAAACAAAATATATATATAAATTTTCCCCCAGGGGATATATATTTACCTCTGTGCAACTTTTAGTAACTCTTTGATTGTAAAGCCATATTACGAGCTGCTAGTCACGTGTGATACAGAGTAGAAGAAATAATATACAACCGAGAATTCAGAGTTATTGCATTTTCCCCCCAGTTGTATTGAGTCTCTGTGTCATCAGTGAGGCTGCTTTATGCTTCTCTTTTAAGATGTGGTTGTGACTAAAGGGACTTCTATGATCCCATTTCCCAAAATTCAGAAGAGTCCTGCATTTATTTTCCAGTTTCTCAGTCATGATTTCTACCTTTGATTCCTCTGAAAAAGCAAAATTCCCTCCTAACGCTGTTTTCTTCCCAATGCTTAATACTAGCTTTAATACTATCATCTACTGTGTAATTTATCTATGTGAGCAGATTATTAAATGACAATACAGTGAACTGGTCCACAGCCATGAGCTTTGAACCACCATTATCTGGTTTCACAGGAAGGCCTCCATCCACTAGTGACCAAAACTGGTTTCTCAATGTCTCAGTGTCTCAATTTCTTTGTATACAATGTCATAGTCATGATTGTAATTAATGAGGAAGATACACTAAAGAATGATTTACCCCTGTGTTCATTGCAATGATGGTGTTCACGAAATTATCGTTAGTATTAAACAGGTTTTAGTCAAACTGAAATCATGGCGTCTAAATTGGACACATTGATCTCTATATTTCACTGTGACACTGAAAAAGGAAGTGTACTTACCCAGCCATTAAAAGGTAACAACATAACGCCACGTCACTTCCTCCAGGGAACTGAGTGAGGGAGACATTCAGAGTTAGTTTTGTGATAATTATAGCTGAGTCCAAGCAGGGACAGGAGGAATTTGTGAAGACCGCCATTTACTTTTCTGGAAGCATAATGTTCCATATAAATATCACTTTGCAGACTGGTTTGATGAATCGTATTTGTGCTTATTGGGGAAACAGTGTTACTTGTTTTTCCATTCAAATTTCCCCTAGTTTACCAAAAGAAATGTAAGTAATCAAATCACTGGGTTTATGTAATGGTCAGCAGCACCTTGTTACAAATGTAATCTTTACATTTCCATGTTTTACCGTGGACTGATTACTTAGGGGTTACTATTAAAGAAATTTCCACTCTGCTGAGTCGGTCTGTATTGGATAGTTTTAAGTTTTAATGTCCCATGTCGCCAACCTTCTAAGAATTCTTATAATATAATTGAAGGTGATTAAAATATCAGAGAACGTGTACAAAATAACAAATATTCATCCACATGCGATGCCTGATCATTAAAAAAACAACAAAACAGAAAAACTCCTTTGCTTATGTTTGCATATGCACGTGCGTGTGTGTGTGAGATGTGTGTGTACATTTATAAATCTCATGATCACAATTGAAGGGATGTTCCTTTGCCGAGATAACCTGATAATTTCTAGTCAACTACCCGTAATAGCGCTCATCTTGTGATAAATAATAACTATTTTCTGAACACCCTTTATCATCCCAAACTTTATCCTTTCATTTATTAATTTATTGGAAATTCAGTTAACTTAAGAGTTCGTTATAAACAGTGGAGGGATAAGTAAAAGTCTGAACACTCAAGAAATACATTCTTTACTATGAATGATAATCAAATAACTCAAGTATATATTATAGGGGTTTATATGTAGTGATAAGCAATATAAAAATGTGTTTTGGATGCAAAAGAAAAAGTTGCATCTGATAAAAAATTATTATTGGAATTCAACAATCAAGAAGACTACAGAGCAGGGATAATGGCTATGCTAAGATTTGAAAAGTAATTGCAATTACTGGGTAAATGAAGGAGCAAATAAAAAAAATAAGTACAAATACACAGAGGCATGAGAGCATGTGTTATAGTTTAAGAACTGCAAATGATTTGATATACACAGAAAAAGAGAAATGAATATTCAGTGCATCTTGGAGGAGACATAGAGGTGAAATTACACACAAGTATGTCATGGCTAAGAAATTTAGGGATGCTGGAAAATAAAATCATTAAGTGTAATAAATAGGGGACTTGTGTTTAATTAAGAATCATTTTAAGGGGGGAAGGTACAGCTCAAGAGGTAGAGCGCTTGCTTAGCACGCTTGAGGTCCTGGGTTCAATCCCCAGGACTTCCTCTAAGAATAAATCAATGAATAAACTTAAATAACTCCCCCCACCAAAAAACCAAAACAAAACAAAAATCATTTTAATGCAGTATGATAGCAAAGTTAGAGAAAAAGTGGGGCCATTTTGGTGCTAGGAAGACCAACTGTGGAAGTCACATAAGAGTGTAATGGTTTTGAATGTAGGTGTCAACAGCAGAAAACGATTTATAGACAGTAAAAGTGCATTTTTAAATGTTTTTATAATCCACAGTGGTTTATTATGCTTTCCCAGGCAGGAGTCTCTTTGACTTATCAACATGCACTTACTTGGTCAGGGAAATAATCATATTATTACTGTCAACCCATTTGCAGATGAAAAGACATATATTTAGAGCTTAAAACATTTTTCTAATGACATGGGACCTGGTGAGAAGCAGAGCTGAGATTTGAATTTTGGCTGCAAAGTGTCAGAATCCATGGTCTTACCCACAAAACCATGCTTTTTAATGTTTAATCTTGTTCATAGGTGGAGATAAAGCACAAAAGGGGAGACGGAAGATCTTAGGCTAAACTGTCTTGTATTTGAGCAAATAGTTACCAAATAGTTTTATATAATAACACTGTAATATATACATTTTATTGAGATATCGATAGACATATGACATTATATCAGCTTCAGATGTGCAATATAATACGTTGATGTATGTATATGTTGCCAAATTAATCACCATAATAAATCTAGTTAACATCCATCATCATACATACTCATAATTTTTCCTTCTGATACAAATGTTTAAGATTTATTCTTTTAACAACTTTCAAATAAACAATACGGTATTATTTACTATACTCACCACATCCTATATTATTTCCCCAGGATTTTTTTTTTTTAATAACCAGACATCTGCAGTTTTTGGAGACCTTCACCCGTTTTGCTTACCCCTCTTCAAGTCAGACCTTATCGTTGGTCAGAAATTTATAAGCCACGTTGGAAAAAAGGGCTTGAACTGGGTATACAGTTCCAGAAGTAGCAATTTTATTCAATTAAAACAATAAACAGTATTAATACTGCGGGGAAATAGCACATGTTAGAGCGTATGCCTTTGGCCAGGATGGAGGACCAAATTGAATTTAGCCTCTAGCCATAAAAATTTAGAAATCTTGACAGATCATTTGAAACAATTCTTTGCACAATGAAGAGGAGTGATCTGTCTAGAACCATTATCGAGTCATGTGGGGAGAAAGAATCTAAGAAAAATATATTGTTTGTGGTGACTTCAGGGGATGGAGGTGAACTATGGGGAAGACCATGATGGCTGAAAGCTGTGGGCAGAAAACCAGAGAGGAGGAAGCCAGATAGAAGATAATTTTCAAGCGTCCGCCTAGGAGCCCTCTTCACTATATGACTGAGTAAAAGCTATTCATGCATCACATGAAACACCAAAGCTCAGAGAAGATGGATGGCAGAGCTTTAAGTTAATATTCCCCCAATTCACCCAAGGCCGGAAGACAATCAAGACCCTACCAACCAGAGAATAATTTACCTGGTTGAACACCTACATTTAAAAGAGAATCAAGAAAGGTCATGTCTTAAAAGTAGGAAAAAGCTAGCCTTAGAATAAATGTTAACACAAATGACCGAGATAATCTGGAGGTAAATCAGCTAGCTTCCTGTTAAAACAAACTTCAACGCCCCTTAAAGGGAGACAACAAAATGCACAGTGTTCAAAATATTTGGCATCCACTCCAAATTTTTTAAACTTACAAAGAAACTCCAAAATGTAATCCATAATTAGGAGAAAAAAATAGTCCATACGAATAGACTCAAAAATAAAAGAGATGAGATGAGAATTTTAGAATAATTATTATAAATAGACACCGTAATGTATAATCAAATATAAACATAGTAAGGAGGGAATTGGAAGAGGTAAAAATGGAATTTCTAAATTAGAAAAAGAAATACTGCATGCGAAAAGCATTTGATTGGAAAATACAAAAGAAAAAATTAGTGTTCTTGAAGAAATCGTGATGAAAAATATTGAAGATGAAGCAACAAGCTGGAAAAAATAGACTTGAAATAAGAAAAACAGAATCACGGTAGCCTGTGGAAATACAACGAGAGATGTAACGTCATTAACAAATTATTAGCACGATAAATGAAACGATGTATAAAAAAAGGTATGTGCCATGACCAAGTGGAGTTTATTCCAGGAATGAGATTGGTTGGGCATTTGAAAAATCAACCGATGAAATTCGCCATTCACAAACTAAAAACAGGAAAATGGTATGATCATCTCAATCGATTCAGATAAAGAATCTGATAAAATTAAATACCCATTTATGATAGAAATCTCAGCACACTAGGAATAGGAGGAAATTTCCTCAATATGATAAAGAGCCGCCAACAAGGTACGTACCGATTTCACCATATAGAGTGACAAAGACTAAATGCTTTTCTCTTAAGACAGGGAAGAGGGAAGGACATCTGCTGTCACTGCTTTATTCACACTGGTCCACGGGTCCTCTGTAGAGCAGAAGGGGAATGAAGCCAAGAAATGAAGAACAGCATACTGCTCAGTGAAGAGACAGCTTACTTACAAATGGCATGATTTCATATATAGAAAGTTCTGATTGTCTACAGAGGAGACACTACAAAATTCTCAGGTTATCAGCAAAATGTTCTGTATCCTTGGAAAGCTGCAAAACGTCCTAGTTCATTAAGGAATACCGGAATAACCTTGATGCCCAACACTGACAGGGTGAACAATGAAACTCCACAGCTAGATCTCCCAGCCGAAAAGAGTGGCCAACATTTTAATTTAATTCCAGCAAATTAAATTCAGCAGGATATTAAAATTATGACAAAGGGCAATTTATTCCAGGAACCAATGCCTGATTCTACATTAATTTTTTTTTTTTTGTAATTTACAGTTGTACCTTTCAGCATGTTCAGAAGTTCTTGCACTCACAAAAGAGCATTTCTGTAAGTGAGATGTGTACATCGACCAAATTTATTTATGGTTTAAAAGCTCAAACTACAGGAAGTCCAAGAATAAAAATTAAGTGGAAAATTCTTTTTTGTTTTTTTCTAGCTTTTCCTGCATCTAGCTTGTGTGTGAAAGAAAGAATGCTGGTCAAGGATTAAGAGCCCTGATTTTTAAAACATTCCAATTACTTCCCAGTAACAATGCTCTCCAATAATCTTTAAAAATATGATCTTATTTTAGCCCAGAAACCTTTTAATACTTTGCCTATTGTATTTTTAAACTCTTTCTTTCAAAAACACATTATGAAATAATTCAAACATAAAAAAACATTGAATGCTCAGAGTTGTACACTTAAGAAAAATGATCATTTTCACCTTCACAGTTACCTGAAGTACTTCTTCTGACATAAACTTTTACAGTATTTTCCAATTATCTTTCTTCTATTTTTTCCTAGCAACTCATTGCGTTAGATAAAATTTCTAGTAAAAATTTTTTTTTTAAAATATGGTGAAGCAGGCTTTCCTTGGTCCTAAATTAGTGGGAAAACTTTGTAATTAAATAGTGATTGTTCCTGAGTTTGGAGATGAGGTATATGTTATGTAATAGCTCATCAGCTCCTGTTTTATTAAATGCTTTTAATGGAAATAATTGTTGATTTTCTTCTAAAGTCTTTCAACAACTAACTAATAATCACGTTATGTATTCTCCATTAATGTTGTATAAAGCTATCTATATGTGTATGCATAAGGTCGACATTATGATTATATTAGTAAAGTGTTACCAATCCATGTTTATTCTTGCTATTTTGACCTTCTGTTTTTTTTTCTCCATGATTTTGATTGTATATGATTTTGTGTATAGATATACAGCGAGTGGAATTCTACGTTTTAGCATTGGCACATGTCCTTTTTTCTCATTTAATAATTTCAACACTGATATCAGATTTCCTGTGAATAATTGCTTAATGTTTGCACGTGCTAAGCATATTTGTCCATCTCACTCATTTGGGTTTCTGAATTACTTGTTGTTGGTTAATCTCTTATATAGAGCATATTTTTCTTATTTAGCAAATTAGAAAATTAATTTTAATAAAATAGCTTTGCCCATTTACTTGATGGGTATGAATGATATATTTCATACCTGTCAGAAAATTTTCTTCTGTATGTTCTAGAAACTTAGCTCTCTTAGTTTTTACATTCGGACTTCAGATATTTTGACTTTATATTTGCATATGGATTAATGACATCTTATTTGTTTCTTTATTTTTTTTATTGCTTGTATATGGATATCCAGTTGCCCCAGCATCATTTATTAAAGAAATTATCCTTTGTTCATTGAATTGAAATTAGCACTTATGTCAAAAATCAGTTGTCCAAATGGAGGGAGATCTGGTTCTGGACTCTCTATGCTGTTGCGTTGATCTGTTTACATATTTTTATATTAAGAACACATGGATATTAGTTAAAAACTAAGAAATTCTTAATACAGTAGAAACTTTGCTTAATTATGTGCCAAATTTTTTTAATTTGTTGTGTCCAGTGTGCTGTGGAGGACACAGAGAATGGGTACATGCAATTCTCCCGTTTGCAAACGTCTGCATGTAATAATTTACTTCAAAATCAAAATTTATTTATTATAAAGCAAATAAAGCAATGCCAAGTTCTTGCTGCCCCACAGTGCTATATATCCAACAGAGTTCACCAATATTCATGGGTTGGGGTCTCAATAGTTCTGATTTATGGAGTTAACAATTTTTATGAGAAAAATGTGTTAGTAAAGGTATAGAAAGTCCCTGAGTTTCAAAATAAAGTGTATCTCAAATCTGGAATACATGTCATAGCAGGTAAGAGTGTCTCTAAATATTTCCATTTAGCTTTTTCTTTTTATATGATGCTCTGTATTTAACCTTATTTTATATGTTATTCATTGAGACTTGAACACCATATCTAAGAATAATTTAAGAATGATTAAAAGTAACTCAAACCATCATTTTATCCCATTTCACATACTTCCTTCCAGCTGATATTTTTCTTAAAATCATGTTTATTTATTATCTATATAGTGGGATTATTTCTCTAATAATTTGAATACATTTTACATTTCCCTTACATATAAAGCTATGTGGAACACTGAAAACCGAAGTAACCTGAGTGTATGTCCATTTGACTTCAGTTGGCCCACTTTGCGCTTACCTGGAAAAGGGCAAGATACAGCAAGCAAACATTTGGAAATTCCATCTAGGTGAAGGCAAATTATTGATAATTATAC
Source organism: Vicugna pacos (assembly GCF_048564905.1). Classification (NCBI taxonomy): domain Eukaryota; kingdom Metazoa; phylum Chordata; class Mammalia; order Artiodactyla; family Camelidae; genus Vicugna; species Vicugna pacos. Next base: position 1,827,075 of record NC_133022.1, read on the forward strand.
CCTCTTGTATCAGGACCAGAAATAAAGACACCGAGAGAGAAAAGGATGCTGGGAGAGATCATAAAACTATTGTTCTGAAAAGGCATACATGACTTTTATTTAACTTCTGTGGCATTCTCCCTTAATGAGAACATGGACCACTCACACCGTAATAAAAAACTAGTCTAACTGTGCAGACAGGACAGAAGGAATACGGATTTGGGGAAGACTTAGAGCTCTCCGCCATGATGGAATTAATGATTATTTTGTTTGACTGAAACACCTGTTTGTTGACTGCTTGATTTTTCAACAGACAAGCATACACTGAGCACCCACTCTGCATAAGACATTGAGAAAGCCCTGAGGATACAAAGTTAGCTTGGTCACAAGCCTGTTATTTAAGACCATATAGTTAGAAAAAATGTATAAGAATCCCTTTCAAGAGCAACATTTTCTGCTGGCAGTATTTCTCTGGGATCCAGAAAAAGAGAATGGGTTTGGTTACAAATTTCTCTGTGAGGTTTTGTCCTTATCAAAGAATTTGCTTCCTGTCCTGTAAAAATAAGGAATCATAAATAAATCAATAATATTACCATCATGAGAGATGCAATGAACTCTCTTGCTTGATTAATTTGACATTTTTGGCTATAGTTTCTTTATTAACAAAGTTTATAATTTATTTGCTTTCCAAATCTTGCTCAATGTTTGCAAATTCACTTATGAAGAAGTCATTTTGTCATTTAGCACATGCAGTAGAGTGAGCAAAATAAATGATATTGTAATATTTTGTAATGCTTAAGAACATAAGCTTTAAAAAACAGGTTTCTTCTGTACAGCACAGGGAACTATATTTAATATCTTGTAATAACTTTTAATGGAAAAGAATATGAAAGCGAATATATGTATGTAAAAAAAAGAACACAAGCTTTTGAAACTAGCAGATTTGGGTTTATAATCTAACACTTTGATAAAATTGAGGTATGTAACTAGGGAACATTATTAAATCTTTATGGTCTTTCCTTTTTATTTATTTTTTTAAATCAAGATGAATAGGATTCTTTTTTGAATTACATGACGTAAGTGTATAATGCTTTTGTCATTTTTTTTTTTTTTGGCAAAGATGGTGCTCAATTTCAGCCAGCTCTCATTATGTGTAAAAGTTGAGGACGTCTTTTAAAATGGTAATTTAAAAAAAATAGAAAAAAGATTTTAGAGAAATAAAAGGGATGAGCAAAGCCCATAGGATTTAAAATGTACTTATTTATGAAATTCAGACTTTTCAGAGTGAGTTCTATAGTAAATGTCTCAGTGGAATTTTCTGAGTTTAAGAAATGAAAACAACATAGTAAAATCATTTTATAGCACTGTTTTTAAGTGGGAAAAAAAAAGAATGCTTTCTCATGAGCTACCTGGATTTTGCCCGACTTTAAAAAAATTCCATCTTCCTTTTAAAATAAACATGATTCTCTGATTGATTCCAAAAGTCATGACTATTTACTCCAAGGCAAGGAATGCCTTTCCTGATTACAAGATTAGCCCGCTGTTACAGATGGGGACAGCTGTGTAACAAATTTCCCCTTTTTTTCCTGATATAATAACATTCAGAGCCAAAGTGACTTCCAAATGCAGTGCACGCATTTTGGAGATTTTAAAACATGCCTTTGTGTGCGTGCATGTGTGTATAAACATAATTTTAGATAGCTCTGAGTGTGTATTTTTGAGCTGGTTATGATCTGCCTGGCATTCTGGAATGAGAACACGCAATCAGACATCAGTCTATAACAGATAACGGAACAGCAACATTTTCTTTCTCGTTTACTTTATGTGCAAATGCTCATGGGAGTATCAGTGAACACTTACTGCTCACAGTTTCATGGCAATAGTGTCAGGATTCACTTAAACAGAAGGATGTGTTTTATGTGTTGCATTGTCATCATGTAAGTAGAATACAAAAATTTAGACTGTGCTAAACTGGTTCAAGCCATTTCTAGGAACTAAAGCACAGCAGAACAGGTCAGCTTTGAAAAATCTGAATTTCCTGAACACCTGTAGTTGAAAGCAAGATACTACGCAAAGATACATTGGAACTTGAGGAAATGTGAATTATTTAGATCACATTGCTAACTGGGTTTTCTGTTTCCTATAAAAAAAATAGTGACAACTCACACTTTGATTTGTGACAATCCTCATTACAGATTTTTTTTTTTACTGTTTAATTTCAGTTAATCTTCTGATGGATAGTATGTTTCACAAGACTCATTGAAAACCGTTCTTAGCTGGGTACCAGCCACCACGTTTTCTGCTCCTGCTTCTGCCACCATCCGATCCTGGTCTTCGCCACTCCAAGGGGATGACCATCATTTACGAAAAGGAAGGCTCATCTGTGACATGTTAAATTAGCCAGGTCCACCATCTTCATTTGCAATTTTTTTTAAGCTCTGCTTAAAGAGTCTGCAGCATCTGGAAAATTCCCTCCCTTCTTATTTTTAGTTTTATAGCAATGCCATGGGAGCACCGGGGGATGTGTTTGGAACGTTTATAAATAAGTGCAGGAAATAACTTTGAAATCAGTGGTGGTTCAGACACATGCATCTGTTTAAGTGAAGAGATGAATGTCTCTCTCTAGTTAAAAGGAACTGTGAATACAGTCCAAGTCCTAAGCGTTAAAACAACCTGTTTTTAAACGTTAAGCAAATTGCTATGAAATGTGCCCAGCTGGTCAAAGACGTCGCTGCTTCAGAATTGACTACTGTTGGGATAAAGATGACAGGGGATATGGTGTCCCGTTATAATAAAACTGATTCACTCAGTCCTTGCAAATCCTTCCCGTGGTTCAACAATCTGTGTCCTCTTTTCTTTTCTTTTTTAATTTTTTTAAACGTTTTTTATTGATTTATAATCATTTTTCTAACACCTGCATGCGTCAACACATAATAAATAATCTGATGCTTTCATGTTTCCGATGACTTGTTTAATAATAATACAATTTTAAGTAAAATGTTACTTTTATGAGTTAGGCGAACTCATGCACTTTTAGCCAAAAACCAGGATACTTGCAAATATGTTGTTGAAATGTCCGTGTGGGGGTCTGAGCTGAAGTGCAACGTGAGTGGAAGAGAAATCGTTGGAAAAAACCAAGAGATTGGTAGTGAAATTGTGGGAAGAGGCATTCCCTATATTTGTGACGAACTAGGGATGGGGTGACGGGACCCAAGGAAAGAAGGTCTGGTCCATGCTTGCTTACTGAGTTCCCGCTCACATTTCCAGCTACTCCTGGTTGCTTTAATCCAACTTGGGACACCAAAGTTGTCCGGTATTATGATGAAACCACAAAAGCAGGTGGACCAGGAGACAGGAACACCTCAGCGTTAACTGGATTGCCACTGATCAGTGGAATGAACACAGCTGGCGAAGTTGGAATGGCCAGGAGTTAAAAAAGGCTAAGGATGCGAAACAGAAATTGGAGAAACAGATCACGCAAGAGGCAACCTGTATCCATGGTGTTGGCGATCTTTAGGAAACACCCCAAGCATAGAGGTTCCCTGGGGCCTGGGTGAGGCTGTCATGTGTGCACAGTAGGTCAACGGCAGCACAGACAATGTCCCAAAATAATAAAGATCACTCGGGCTAATATAACAGAGAAGGACTGAGAAGCCAGAGGCATCAGGAAACCATGGGAGAGAGAAAGTTTGGGATCTCAGAACTTTTTCTTCCATGTCTCTGCCTAGAGAGGAGATTGTAGACGGTTCTGAGGATTTTGTAACTTCGACAGGAAGGTTAAATCGGTGTTCTTACACCCACCACACACTGAAGTTTAGATACAAAACAAAGAGAATGGTTTCAGAGAAATTAGGTTCTAAAGAAGGCATGGAAACAACCTACATGACCATCACCGGATGACTTGCACACTGATGGACTTAATGTCTTGGGTGGGAGCCTTACCACCCCTTGACTGTGACTTGCCCCCGGTCTGTGCTCCCAGGTAAAGGAAAGCCTTTTCTGCAGAGATGCAGCTGGAGAATTAGTTAGTCTAACCTCTGCATGTTCGGGTAGTGACTTCAGTGGAAACACACTGAAGGTCTTGCCTAAGGACATGTAGTAATGAGTTTCCGAGGAAGGAACGAGGTCCCTTGTCAAAGCTTTTCTGCAGAAAGTCCAGACAACCAATGGCTTCTCTGCATCTGAGGACTGTTCACGAGAAGGGACGTGCCACGGAGGTTGCTCCCTCAATGCGACAGGGTCTCTTTCAGACCTCACTCGGCTTTGCAAGCCAGCTTGACAAAAACAGGGCAAAGGATTGTCCTTTCCATGGGCTTTAAAAGAAGGATGCTTGATGAATCCTGGAAACCAAAAGCATCAGAATGGAATCATAAAAATGCAAATAATCATAGTTCTTTTGATTCTATGCTGTATGAGTTTAATTCTCCGAATGGACTGTATGTGTTCACCAAGCTAAGTAATTCTCAGCAAGTTATAACTATTAGTCCATTGATCTAAGGAAAACAGTTTACAATGAGAAATGAAGGAAATTATATATATGAAAAGCCAACCTGGAAATACAAAATGAACCACAGTGAAGTGGATTGAAAGCTTACGACTTCCCAGAAATTATTTTAAAAGTCAATGGTCAAAAAACCCTCCTGTTTCTTCAAACTAAAATTTTGTATGCAAGAAATATTTTTAGCTTTTCCCTCCAACCCGCACACTGCTTTGCATTTGAAAAAAAGTTTTTTTTCCTACTCTAAAATTTAAATTATTGATATATGTTTAAATTCTTGATATATATTTTCAACATTTTACTAATTACGAATTTGTTCGTTTTTGCATCTTAGAGGCCTTGCAAATGTAATCATATGTAGCTGTCAGGTGGAAAAGCATTTTATATGTTATATTTGGTAACATAAATAATATTTATAAATATTATAAAGTATGTGCTACATATTATAAATATCTACTAACACAGAAACTTGTGTATACTTATAAAATATAAACTTATATTCTATATGTATAACGTGTGTATACAAATGTGCATGTATGAAAAACATAATTATTTCAAGCTCATTTTCCTCCAAGAATCTCATACAAAGTTATAAATTATTAACAGAGTAGTTTAACCTTTAAATTATAATTCAAAAGCCCAGAAAAATACTTTCATGTCGAGACACTTTGAAGTCTGAATTTATTTTATTCGCTTAATCATCAAACTTAATTAGCATATTTAGTCCAAACTGCTTTCCACTGAGTCATGTATTTTTAATCACTAGTGTCCAAATTCATTATGTAGTTTTCAATCAGTTATGTCTTGTTTCAAATTATATAAAAGCTTTTTTAAAGTACCAACTGCTTTGTGCTCATATAAATGGCTGGGAAGAGTTTAAACACTTTAAATATGCATTAAAGAATGATTAAAATATGTATTTGATGGACCTAGGAGAATATTTAGACCATAATGTGTAAAATGCATGTTTCAAATAAAAAGTTAAATGCTATGAATTTCTTGCTCTCTCATCCATCAGGAAAATTGCTTTTATTAGGATTAACAGCCTTGTCTTCACGGCCACCCAGTCATGAGTGTCCTGGAGTTAGAATTTAATTAGTTTAGTTAGTTAGTTTAATTTAGTGTAAGTACAAAATAACTATTTAAAGTTAATATATTCTATAACATTCTTCAAGAGTAAACACATTTAAAGTAAAAAAATTAAAGTTAAAAAAAATTTACTTTTACATTTCTTCATTTAGAATGGTAACCCCAAAAAATAATTTTATTTCAACTGGGACTCAGTATGGCACAAAACCCTGTGCATGAGGATTTACACATAATTCTTTCTTGTTTCTTTGGCGATTTATCCTTGAAACATACGGCTATGCTCACTGTACCAGCCAGGTTCAAATTATTTAACTTAACTCTTCTTCAAGCCCAAATTACAGAATTTTGGGGTTTTTTTTTTTTTTCAAATTAGCATCAACCAAGATCAATACTTTAGACAAAGGATTTTTGTTTGTTTGGTTTTGTTTTTGTTTTCTGTTATATTTTGTCATTCCTCCCAAGTCTAACCCATTTCAGAGGGAATTCAGGAAATCAAAAAGGCTGTTGATGAGAGCAGTACACTTGGTGTGAAGTTTCATACATACTCCATCTGTGATGGCTTTTCTTGCTGACATGTGAGAATAGGAGGGAAATGTGTAAATATGAAATAAAATACTGTAGACTACCCAGGGCTTAAAGTTGAAGACATGAATGACAAATAAAGGGGGATGAAGGAAGAAGGAAGATGCAGACATGGGACCTGATGGATGCTTCCTAGCTGGGTACCAGCCGCCACATTTTCTGTTCCTGCTTCTGCCACCATCCGATCCTGGGCTTCGCCACTCCGAGGGCACAACCATCATTTACCAAAAGGAAGGTTCACTTGTGATACGTTAAATTACCCAGGTCTGCCATTTTCATTTGCAAAATTTTTTTTTCCTGATTTTCAGAGTCCTTGTAGGTTCATGGGCTCTGCCTCCCTTGAAAGCACACACATTTCATTTCCTTAATTATGCTGTTTATTTTGAAATGTCTCACAAGTGGACAGGCCAACGTTTCAACAGCCAATGATACCAACAGGCTGCTCATGAACTATTTTGTAGCTATGAGAAAGTCCTAGTTTTAGAAATATAAAGAGTTTGAGTCTTGGGATAATTTTATAGCACTATTTGTAGTACAGGATGCAGGAAGAAAGAAAGAGAAAGAAAGAGAGAAAGAAAGAAAGAAAAGAAAGAAAGAAAGAGGAAGAATGAAAGAAAGAAAGAAAGAAAGAAAGAAAGAAAGAAAGAAAGAAAGAAAGAAAGAAAGAAAGAAAGAAAGAAAAGTAAAAGGCTTTGCTCAAATTATAATTCACAAAGAAAGCATTGTAAAGAATTTTTTTTCAAAGTATGAATAGCATTAATCTGTTCTGTAGATAGAGATTAATTAGGAAGAAAGAATTCTAATTTATCAAGAAGACACCAGAGACTTGCATTAGGAAATTCTGACAATAGTGTTAAGACAATATTTAAAATCAAACTTGGCCAAACTTAGATATGCCTTCCAGTCTGCAAGTCCAGTTGACCGACATCTTAGGTTTTTCAGGGTGAACTTAAGATAAAAAAAAAATGGAATTTGGCAGAAAAATGGTGAATACAGATGACAGGATGACACAATGGTTTGGAATAATAAAGAAATTTCTAGAATGGTCAGAAGGGAGTTGATCTGTCATGGAAGACAGAAGGACAAAATCATCTACCCATTGAATTAGGTAACTGACAGGTGGATTAAGTAAATCAGAGGAAATTATAATTGTTTCCAGTTGAAATTTGGAAAAAATGGGGTGAGAATTCTGGAAATAAGTGAGGGTCAGAATATCTCTAAAGAAAACTCCAGTGTTCCACAGATTACTCTGTGCATAAAAAGGAAAAACAAACAAATGGAAACATACTAACTGAAGAATGCCTTAAATGAATAAATAATTCATTTAGCTGAATGGGTCAGTTTTATACTCTTCTTGAAGGCCACTGCATTTTATTTTATTTATTTTTTATGTTCATTTTTTATAATAGGAGTTGTTTAGTTTTATTCGTTGGAAGTCAGAGATTTATGTAACTGAATTTTCTACCTTCCTCTACTCTATGCTAATTTTTTTTTTTTTTTGCCACTGCACTGCATGCTGGAACCATGTCCGTTGTGTGAAATCAGGTTAAAAAAACACACATGTAAACCTCAAGGAATAATTTTGTTTAGATGAGTTTCAAGACAGTGTTCATTTACACCAAAGTCTTTTTACATGATAAAATATTTTGAATTAAAAACCTCTCTCAGGAGGCGACATTTTATATTAATTTATATAAGTTGTATGCATTCTCTCCTTCTTCTGTCGACTCATAAAAATGTTCTTTCTTCTTTCAATGGTCGATCTCTGGAAAGTACCCCCTCTGCAGCTGACACAATTTCATTTCTTTACTTACGTTCTCAGCCAAACATTCAGAAGTCCTCCATCCACCCGTACTGTCTTCAGTTGCTCATTTATCATTCACTTTATTTTTGAAATGCATTTTGCTCTGTTTGTGCGTATTATCAAGCCTGCAGCCCAAGAAAATCTCATGTGTACAACTCACTCAAGAAGAAATAGCACGTTAGCAACACCCAAAGGTCCCCCTGGAGTTAATGATCACTTGTCTTTCTGAGCGTAACCGTCCGACTTTGGTTTTTGTGATCTGCGTTTGTAAGTTATAGAAGTTTGCAGTTATATCCACGTGAAGTCTTTGATTTGGATTTTTCCTTCATTTTTTTAAGATTGAGACATTGACCTTGTGTGTATTTACATCTTATTTATTTGCTTGTGTAAAAAGCATGCCTTTTGCTTACCTATTCTCTGAATATATACGCATTATCCTTTTGTTTTTCCTATTGAGTTATAGTCCGTTTACAATATTGTGTCAATGCTTCAGTCATACATGAACGTACATATGTGCATTTCCATATTCTTCTTTACCGTGAGCTACTACAGGATACTGAATATATTTCCCTGTGCTCTACAGTGTAAACTTCTTTATCTATTTTATGTACACCAGTCAGTATCTGCAAATCTTGAACTCCCAGTCTGTCCCTTCCCACCCCCTTCCCCCCCGACAACCACAAGTCTGTATTCTATGTCTGTGAATCTGTTTCTGTTTTGTATATAAGTTCATTTGTCTTTTTTTTTTTTTAAGATTCCACATATAAGTGATATCATATGGCATTTTTCTTTCTCTTTCTGGTTTATTTCACTTAGAATGACAATCTCCAGGTCCACCCATGTTGCTGCAAATGGCATTATTATGTTCTTTTTTATGGCTGAGTAGTATTCCGTTGTATAAATAGACCACAGCTTCTTTATCCAGTCATCTGTCAATGGACATTTAGGCTGTTTCCATGTCTTGGCTGTTGTAAATAGTGATGCTGTGAACATTGGGGTGCATGTATCTTTTCACATTAGAGTTTCCTCCAGATATATGCCCAGGACTGGGATGGTTGGATCAAATGGTAACTCTATTTTTATTCAAAAGTCCACACAGGACAAATGCTGGAGAGGCTGTGGAGAAAAGGGAACCCTTCTACACTGCTGGTGGGAATGCAGTTTGGTGCAGCCACTGTGGAAAACAGTATGGAGATTCCTCAAAAGACTGAAAACAGGTACTATTCCTTCTTCCAGTGTTTGACTGATGCAAATAAAGCCATTGTGAAAATCCTTTCCCGTGGGTTTTTACGTATATGCTGAGCGGAAGTACTGGGTCATAGAAAAGCATATATTCAGCACTAATAAATGTCACCACTTTTACCAAATACTTTAAATTTTTTGCCTCTTTCATTTTATTCTCTCTGGAAGATGCACACGGACTGCACATTACATTATAATTGCATTCCCTTGGTGTCTCATAATTTTGAGCACCTTTTCCTTGTATTTATTGTCAATTTAAGTATCCTCTTTTGCCAAGTGCCTTTTTAAAGTATTTCTTTCCACTTTATTGGTTTGTCTTTCTCTTTTACTGGTTTATTTGCTTTCTTTATATATTATGGTTATGAGCTCTTTGTCAGCTTCATATATGTGAATATTCACTCCCAATTCACTCTGTGGCTTGCTTAATTTTATGCTTTTTATGAATATAATTTCTTAATAAATATAATTATTTTGTTTCATGGTTAGTATTTTTGCAACCAGGTTTAGAAATCTTTTATCTCCTTCACTGGCATTAATATATTCCCTTACATTATCTTCCAAAAGTGATCTTTTATTTTATTTAGATTTACAATCATCTGGAATTGATTTTTGTGTGTCTTGTGGGTAAGTAATTAAGATATTCTTTTCAATGTAAATATCCAATTGCTCCAGTGTCATTTATTTATTTAAGAGACCATCTATTTTCATTGCTGTTCTGAGAAAGAAACAAATGTCTCTGTTTAAGGTTTTATTTTTTTTTTCCTTTGCTCATTCTCCTTCAGTCCAGATGGCCAATATATTCCTTACTTCATTTTTATAAATCAGTCATCTCTCTTATATGTCAGAATCTGAATTTGAATTTCTGTTTCTGTTGCTCCAATGTGACCCTCTCTTAAATACTGTATCCTTATTTTAACTATTATCGATTAACTAATATCCATATTTTATAACTATTATTCTTGATTTGTTTTAACTGGGTTATGATATAGGAATGCTAATTTTAAAGTGGTGACATTTACAGAATTCCCCTTTTGTATAGCACAAAATCATGTAGTGTGTGTATATGTTCGGTAAACTTTATATACAAATAAATGCAAATTATATACTTATATAAATGCATTAGTGTATATATATATATGTATATGTAATACTTCAAATTAGGTAATGAGTTAGGCATTATCACAACCCTCATATTAATGGCTGAAGCAATAGACACACAGAGATACAGGCACAAAGAAGTAGAACGTGAATGCTCCTCACCTAACACACTTAGTGATTCGCAAAGTCGGTTTTTGAATCCAGGCATCTGGCTTCAGCATCAGTGCTTTCAGAAACGATGCTACATGAACTTGCCCATCAGAGACATCTCCGTTTTCGCATCTCAGAGTCCTCGACGGCTGGTGGCTGAGTCTAGGTTTTAGTTGTAGAGCTTGGAAGGTGAGCTGGGCTTAAGGACTGTTTTATCTAGAATAGTAAATAGGCTTGTGGTCATATTTGGGTATACTATGAGAAGAAAACAATAACCCTGAGAGATTATTAAATTGAGAGCATGACTTAATAGTGGATGAGGGATCACATGATACAGGTAAGAAACACTGAGAGAAGCGTGTTTGTAGAATGGAACTGTGACAGCAACCTGAATCCCCTCGAGAGACCAAGCGACACTCGGAGGGTTGGAGAACTCAGGTTTATTATGTCAGCAGGCCCAGAGGAGTTAACACTCCAAGCTCTGGACCCCGTCTGTATGTTTACACAGGCTTTAATAAGGTTTTAGGAGTCCATTAAGCTTGTATCTTATGCAAATAAGGTGTAACAAAGTGGACCAATAAAAAATGAGCTTTTCAGAAATGGACCAATCAGGAGTGTGCTTTATGCAAATGAGGCATTACAAATGGGCCAATCAGGAGTGAGCCGCCTGGCACCAATGGAATTTTAGGGGTAAGTTTTGTTTTCCTAGAAGCAAGCCTGGTTTTACAGAGGTGCAAAAGCAGGAAGGCAGTGGCCCTGCCTGGGAGGTCTTGCTGGTCCCCTTAGTGGCTTTTGCCCCAACAGCACAGAGACTCATTGTTAAGTTGAAGATGCCTAAGAGACGAGATTGAAGTCAAGGTATCTGGTGACAATGGGATATTTAAAACCATGAGACTGACAATCACCTAGAAAGAGTATGCTCATAAAGAAATAAAAGAAGGAAGAATAAAGTCGTGGGAGATAGCAAATTAAAAGTTCTGAGGTAGGGGGTCAAGGCAGTCAAAATATCAGGAGGAAATCTAGGTGAGTGTGTGTCGTGGAAAAGTGGGGAAGGGAATGATCAAAAGGAGAATAGTGAACCATGCCAGTGGTTGCTGAGATGCTGGTTACAGTGAGGGCAGAGTCATGACCAACTTTCTTGGCACACGATAGGCCATGATGACCCACATCTAGAAAACAATTTCAAAGCAGCAAATGGAATAAAATATACACTCAAAGGAGTTGAAGAGAAAGTGGGTGCTGTGGAATTGGAGGCAGGGATGCAGAAAGTTTTAAAGATGTTATGCTTTCGACTGGGCGAAAGTAAACAGAAGGTAATGGAGGAACTGAGGACTTAAGGGAAGACATTAAATATATGACAAGAGTTATATTTTTATAGTGACAGTGACAATCTAGCAAAAAAGAAGACCTTAACTTCAGTAACAAAGTCCATGAAACCTTGAAAAGACAAAAGATTAAAGATGCAAACTAAAGGACTGAACTGATATAATTATACTGTCTTGGGATGGTTTCCTTTTTATATGTAGGTTTTTATGTACTATGAAATTTATTTGTTTGAGTAGGATGAATTCCAAATCAAATTCTGTTTACGTTTCAAATAGTCAATATTTTAACACTATTTACATAGGAATATTTCCTTTTCCAACTGACTTGAAATACCTTTTTTCATATTAATATAGATAAATAGACACATAATATTATACATACATACAATTTAACTCTTTGTATATTTCTGAACCATAGTAATTGTTTTAATTATGAGAATTTGGTGGTATCTGGACACCAACATTTGCTCTTCCTTTAAAAATGTCAGTTTTTCTTGACTATTTATCGCTCCATCTCAATTGTATGATCACATATTGAATAATAATTTTGCTGAAATTTGACTTGAATGTGGGTGAGTTTGATGTTTTTATAGTAATATTACACTTCCCGTTCATAAACTTGATATATTTCTCCATGTAATCGCATCGTCAGAAAGGTCCACACTATTTTATTACACCAGATGAACATAATTACAGTACATTAAGAAGATGGTGACCAGGAATTGAAAAGTCTATAAATCATGTCACAAAACAAATGAATGTGTTTAGTCTGGAAGACAGCAACTTGAGACATTTGTAATGACGTTCCAAATCTTAAAAAAAAAAAAAAAAGGATTGAACTGTTTTATTTTTCATTGCAGAAGACAGGAAGAAAAAAAAAGTTAGAAAAGTCAATTAGGAAAATGTATTTTTAATTAAATTGACTGTGTAGTTATGTAGTGAGTTCATTATCCCTGCCCCAAACTGGAATTTGGAGAGAATAAAAAAGCATCTCTGCCTTGGTGGAATTAATCCTTCCTGAGGTCAGAGGACATTCCGTGTGTCATGTTTCCGCTGGGCCTCAAATGATGAGCAGCATCAGATAGCACTGAGAAGAACACGAGGCAATCACATGACCAGATAAGAGTACAAGGAAACATGTGGAGCTGGAAACATACAAAGTATCTCCACCAGACACAAAATAAACAGGGATCAGCTCAGATTTTAAACATCCTGGGTGTTTATAGAGTTAACTTGGGAAGGATGGCGGTACCCACTATGAATGACTCACATGTATTTTGAATCTTTCTTTTTTTGTTCAGTTCACTGTAAGCACTTCAGGGTTGCATTCCGGGTAAAACAGTGACACTTATATTTTCCAACTTCTGACCTTTTAAAAGAAATGAAATACTCATATAATTAATGGGTGCATTTCATTTTGTTAGGCTCTGGAGAATGAAAGCTTTAAAGAATACATTAAATTATGTTGACAGATAAAACCATAAATATCCCATCTAATTGTTCATGTCTTGTTTCAATGACCTCACGCTGGACTTCCGTGCATCCATCCGCGGACACCACAGAGGAGTCCATTTATCTGAGTCTATAGGGTACTTCTTTGTTTTTATTTTCCTTTTTGACTTGTCAGCTGTTCACACCTTCTATGTTTAAGACCCTGGAGGAGAGGATAAAAAGATATTCTTTACAATGCTATTCATACTCATCTTACTTCATTACTTAATTCAAATAAATTCTTAGGCATTGGATTAGGTTCAATATAAATTTTATATCAAGTGATGTAGCTGAATGAAAAACTAATCATGGGCAGAAACTGCTCATATTTCCCACTACCACTGGATTAATTTATCAATAGCTTTGACAGTCTATTTCATTCACATTATCTGTCTTAATCCATAAAATTTCTTCTCCTTCTTCACATGTTCACATAATATTATATCCTATCAGTCACACTCAATAATCCCCTTATGTTCAAGTCCCTTTCACATTTTCTCTGACAAAACAACTTATTTTCTCCCCTGAACATAATTTAATATTGATTTCCTCCAGCTCAGATTTTCACAGAATAGCTTAGCTTGCTTTCCGCCATCTCATTCCTACATCAAACCCAGGAATGTTGGGTATGCATTTATTTGTAACAAGGCAACAGTTGCTTCAAAACTGAACCTGGTAATTCCTTGATTCCTAAAAGTGCATGGTCTAGTGGTAAATTCCATGTTGCTTAATTACTCTTCAGCTGCATTTAGCCCCCTGGACAGACCTGGCTGCACCTACTATAAATGGCTCTCCTGTTGCATCATTGAGACTGAGGGGTGGAGGCAGATTGTGGATATTTCCTTCCTTGAGATGATTCTCTCATAGGAGGTGTTTAAATACCCCTGGACTTCACCACAAATGATAAATGCTGGAGAGGATGTGGAGAAAAGGGACCCTCCTACACTGCTGGTGGGAATGCAGTTTGGTGCAGCCACTGTGCAAAACAGTATGGAGATTCCACAAAAAAGTAAAAATAGACTTACCATATGATCCAGCAATCCTGCCCCTGGGCATATATCCAGAGGGAACCCTAATTCAAAAAGACACTTGCACCCCAATGTTCACAGCAACACTATTTACAGTAGCCAAGACATGGAATCAACCTAAATGTCCATTGACAGATGACTGGATAAAGAAGCTGTGGTATATTTATATAGTGGAATACTACTCAGCCATGAAAAGGATAAAATAATGCCATTTGCAGCGACATGGATGGACATGGAGACTGTCATTCTAAGTGAAACAAGCCAGAAAGAGAAAGAAAAATACCATATGAGATCACTCATATGTGGAATCTAAAAAAAAAAAAAAAAGAACAGACAAATGAGCTTATATATAAAACAGAAACAGACTCACAGACATAGAATACAGACTTGTGATTGCCAGGGGGGAGGAGAATAGGAAGAGATTAACTGGGAGTTTGAGATTTGCAGATACTGACTGGCATATATAAAATAGATAAACAAGTTTATGCTGTACAGCACAGGGGAATATATTCAAGACCTTATCACAGCTCACAGTGAAAAAAGAATATGAAAATGAATATATGTATATTCATGTATGACTGAAGCATTGTGCTGTACACCAGAAATGGACACAGCATTGTAAACTGACTATACTCATTTAAAAAAAAAAAAGAAGTCTCTTAGAGTTTCCTTTTATTGTATTTTACAGAGTTATTGTGGGTCATGCAATGTGCTTAGAGTTTTATTCTTATACTAAGAACATTAAAATTAACAACTTTTTAAATAAAACCATTGTCAGAGAGCTGATGGATTACTCAGAATACTTACGTCCTTTTATCTGAGCCTCATTCCAACATGATTCTAAGAGATTTGCTGGGCTTCTGCTGTGTCTATGGGATCTGGGGTGAAAACTTAGGGCTGTATGTCTTCTAAACAGCTCTTTGATTTAGAACAGAGTTATTTGGCATTGTTTTAATAGCTCCTCAAATACTGCTGATTCAATAAAATATTTAGTAAGCGTCAGGGAGAAAGAAGTTTTACTCTGTTCTTCTAGGTTCTTCTGGCTGGTGTAAGAATTGAATTTGTTTTTAGAAAGCAGGTTCCTGTCTCCTTGCAGAAGGAACTCAGAAATGAGACATGGATGTCAAGAAAGCAAAGTAAGGATTTACTGAGGGATGGATACTTCACGCTCAAGGGGAGAGTGGGCAGACTCAGGTGGGTAGCTGCCCTGAGTTTCTTTGGCAAGCTGGTTATCTGGGTGTGAAAATGAATGGGTGGCATATTCATTGGCAGGGGGGCGGGCAGGGGTTGGAGGTCATCTTTTCCTGATCTTCATCCCAGCTCCACGTCCCTGCAGGATGGGGAGAAGGGCTTTTTTTTTGAGGGGGGGGGCCTTATTTAGTCTTGATAGGGAAGTCAGACGGGATCATAGTGAACAAAAGGTTACATTCAGAGATTTGTATATTGTCCCATCTGTCTTCTTTTGCCTGCAGGACACTTGTCAACCCAGAATGTGTGGTTTCTTATCAGTCCAGAGGCTCCTGTGTTTCTAGGTCTGTTCAAGGACCCTGGTTATTTACAAGATGTATGGCTTTCTGCCATTTGGCCCCTGTCCCCACTTCTCAGCTCATATCTAGCTGCCTGCCTGCTCTAACAAGTTGCTATGAGACAGAAAAACAGAAAAAAATCAAACAAAAGGTAAATAACATGGGAAAGACCCAGAAAACCTGAGTCTGTCACTGAAACAGGTGACAATTTAAATACCACCTTCAATTAAACCCAAGAGAATATGTTGAGGTCACAATTTGGAACCTCGAAGTGGAGGAAGGGAGTTCACATGGGGATGGAAAAGCAAATGTTTGGAGAACAGATGATTGCTGAGCCAATGAGGAAACAATTGGAACCAGAGAGGAATTTTAACAGATTTCCTAAGTTTTTCCCTGACTAAACACCTAGCTCCTACTAATGGTTATCTATGGTGACAGCTCCCTTCCCAGAATAGGTCCTCTACCTACATTCTTTAGTCAGAAAAGGGGGAAGATGAACAATTTCTGGGTCTTTGGGGACTTAATTATTTTCAGCTTGAAGTAATCTGCACGCTGATGAGACACTTAGTGGGTGGCAAATTTTATTCTGCAATAGCATACATTAAAAATAAATTGAAAATCAGAATATTAAGCCTTCCCTAGTACTCAGTGAATTCAAATGATAAAGGTATTTAGAATTTAATCTTTCTTTAAACAAACAAAAATAGAAAAAAATATATTGTGTGGGGAAAACTTATTTCACTACTTAAAAAAAAAAATCCACAAATTCAATTCCAGATTCATCAATGACTTAAATATTAAAGAAATAGTGCAAAAGAAAAAAAATGATGACAAGTTTGTAATTCACTTCTTAGGGACACTGTTGCAAGCTCCATTCCTACTGAAAATTGTTGCAAATATTTTGATGGAATTGGACTAGTTAAATGGTCAGTGAGGGTTTTTCAAGGGATTTCTATGTGCTGATTGCCTTTTCAGGGACGCTACAATGTTTTATGTACTTTTGTGATGGAGAAAGTTTTTCTAAGTATGAAACCAAAGGCGAAAAATCGGAAAGTTCTAAGTTTGTTGCTTTTTTCTACATGGCATTTTGAACTTGTAAATGTCAACACACACACAGAGAAATGCACACACAGTAAAACAACCACAAAAAGGAAAACTGATTCAGGAAAAAAATGGGGGAGCAGGAGAGGATGGCCATGTCCCAGGTCCCAGATGAGACTCCGGGATGCACCCCGCCAAGTGAGGGTCCTTGGCTTCACACAGGAAAGGATTCAAGAGTGAGCCACTGTTGAGTAAAGGTAGCTTTATTTAGAGAGATGCACCTGCCAAAGACAGAGTGCAGGTCATCTCAGAAGGCAAGAGAAAGGCCATGAGGTGTAGAGTTGGGTATTTGAAGTCAAGGTAGATACACATTCTGTAAAATCTGGGCCACCTCAGAAGGCAAGAGAGAGAGCTTCCACAAGGCATTTGGTGTTACTAGAATTTATATGCTAACAAGTGAGATTATACAAGCTACTTTGGAGAAGGGGTGGGGATTCCCAGGAACTGGGCCACCACCCTCTCTTTGACCTTTCATGGTCAACCTCTGAACTGTCATGGCGCCTGTAGGTGTGTCATTCACAAGGCTGGTACATTACAGTGTGTACAGTGAAGCTCAAGGTCCACTGGAGGTCAAATCTCTCGCCATCTTGGGCCTCGAGGTTTATTGGGAGTTGACTTTCCCGCCATCTTGCTACAAATCACTGTGTCATTCCTTTAACGGCCATGTCCTGTCACCTTCTTTCCTGTTGTAAAATGACTAGGAAATATTCTTACATGTTTTATAATAAATACCACACCAGAAGAAGTAAAATATTTCGACATTTTTGCCAATATATGCAGTAGGGTAATATGAAAAATGTTTATATTACATACAAATATTCAGTTTTACCATTAATCAAAACTATGCCAATGGAAACAAATGGCTTTATTTTTAACCCAATGATTGTTTATCTTCAAATGTGTTAGAGTCTAAATTACTAAGAATGTTTAAAGATGAATTCTAGAAACAGTACTGTCTTTTAATTTTATTTATATTTTCCACATTTGCTAGAGTAGGTGATTTATTTCCTCTCATAATCAGAGAAACTTTCAAGGCATAATTTAATGTATGGTGTGCAAACGTTTTAAAGTACTTATTAAATATTTTATTTTGTTTTCCTGGTGTTTTATCACGCTATGCCTATGGAGCAAAGTTGATGAACATAAACATGCAAGAAGGTTTTAAATGCTTTTGTAGGGAAAGAGGAAATCCATTTTGATCTGTGACAAATTGCTTGGCCACATACTCAAAGCTCTAACCGTCCTCAAACATTTTGCTAATAAAAGGTGATTCTGGGGTCTATGAGATCTGAATTGAATGAGATGGAAATATCTTATGGGCCAACGGGTATACGGTTTTTTCAACCCCTTAACCATCTGCATTAGTCATGCAATCTCTACACCTGTCATCTACATTTGCTTAGGGATGTCAAAATAGTAGGTGGCATTAGTTTTGTTGTTTTATACTTGAATTAGGACTTTACGAGTTGAATTTTAAAATAGGAGAAACCACATGTATGTAAACAGGTTGAAACTGTAGAGGTGAACTGCTAAAGAACTTTAAATAAACGTATAAAATATCAAATGAGCAAATTAATGTTAACAAGATTGTAGCGTTTAGCGCCAAATTGCCACTGATTATACTCAGTTTTCGTTGTTCTAAGTGTTTGAGATTTCTACATACTCTGAAAGGCTATTGTCACATGAATTTTTTGTAAATTCACTGATGCCGGATGGACATTTTACGCTCATGGGTGTTGGTGCTATTTCTCTAGAATTTACAGAAGGTAATTCTAGGACAGTGGAGGATCCAGGAATATTATATTGCTTTTGTGTTGTTATGCAACAAACCACCACAAATGTAGATGCTTAAGAACAACACAGTACACACTTACTGCCTTCACGGTTTCCAACAATCAGGTTTCACATGTAGACTAACTGGGTCTTCTGTTCAGTTCGTCACCAGGCTAAAATCAAGGTGTTAGCCAGAACTTGGAATCTCATTTCAGCTCCCAGTCCTCTGTCAAGCTCACTTAGGTTGTTGGCAAAATTCAGTCCCTTGCAGGGGTAAGGCTGAGAACCCTGTTTCCTCCTCAGCTTTCAGCTGGAGATCACTCTCACGACCCAGAAGTTGTCCTCAGATCCTAGCCCCGTGGACCTCTTTACAGTACGGTAACATATTTTGTGAAAGTCAGTGGAAACATCCCTGTGTTCCACCACGAAAGAGTCTTCTGGAACGTGATCTGTGGAAGGGGGTGCCAATCCCACTGTGTTCATCCTTCCTGCTCACCCTTAGGGACAAATGATTATGCAGCTGTGGACACTAGTGGGCCGTGATCCTGGGCTCATCTTGAAATTCTGGCTGCTGCAAAGATAAGAGTTTCCCTTGGGCTAAGAGACATTATGTGGTTCCCAAGTCAGGACAAAGAAAGTCTAGGCGAGCATGGAATTAAAGTCACTCTGTGTCACCCAGGGTATTTTGCACTCAGACAAGAGACTATCCAGCTGAAATTAAATTAGATATAAAATACATAGATGATAACATATATGTGCTAAGTCACACTGTACGCAATCTGGACGTAGATTAGATGTCATGTGGGTAAATTCAGCTGCTCATTGATGTCATCGAGGGGAGAGTGCTTCCCATCTGTCTCTTGTGCCTCAGCGTGAAGTCTCTGGATATTGGATGATTTGTAACTACATCTTGTCTCATTTCATTAGCTCTGCTTATCTTTATGTTCTGGGCACATCCCACACGGCAGGTCTTAATAAACTGCCCCTTGCTGATGGCTTGTTTATAAGAATCGAACAGGTGTGTCTGCTGCAGGACAAAGCACCAGGGGGAGGGGTCCAAGGAGGGAGCAGTCTTGGCTCGCTGCCGCCCTTCCCTGGTGGGATTCTCAGGCACACGCGTATTGGTGGAAGGGAAGCAAACAAAGAAAAGAAGGGATTATTTTTATTAATATATTCCTTTCTCCTTTGTTTTCTTAGAATTCAGCAGGTAAATAGGGGGTGTAAGCATCTGGATGTTTTTCTGTCTTTTGCCAAGGGTAGAGTTGTCCCTCCATCTCTTCTTCTTTCCTTCCTTCCTTCCATCCTTCCTTCCTTCCTTCTTTCCTTCCTTCCTTCCATCCCTCCTTCCTTCCCTCCTTCCTTCCTACTTCCCTCCCTCCATACCTCCCTCCCTCCCTCCTTTCTCTCAAACTCTCTCCCACCCCATCACTTACCACAATGACAATAGAATTTTCAGTGGGAAGAAGTAGTTTGAAACTTTCCCCCAACAATCTTTGAGCTTTTGAATCATCGGAGGAAGAAGAGTGAGGACCTTGTGGGGCTCTGGTTTCCCCCATGGGTGCTGGTGCTCCCTCCCTTGACACTTCCATCCCCGAAGAGGATTTGGTTTTTATAGCTCACTCTGCCTCAACTCTTACTCACGAAGTATGTCATGAGGTCTGTAGGGGGAAAAAAAAAAAAAGGCCATGAGAAGTTATGAAATTCCCTTGTGATTGCAATGCCTGGAAAGTCTACACTCTCACCCTGGTCCTCACTTGGCCGTAAGTAAGCAATTCACTATGCGTCTTAGCATTTCAGCAGAATTCTTTTCACCAGCTTGCACACTGTCCCATGTCTGCTCCAGGTAAGCACGTGCTTGGTTCTGTGTTTCCTTAGGTGCTGGTCCTGTCTTGGAGGTGGAAGAAAGTTATGATTTAGTAGATTATCCAGCTTTTTTGTTGTGTTTGTATAAGGAGGGAAACTATGTTTATTCTAGTCTTCTGTGCTGTGACCAGAAGCTAGAGGTGCTGCAAATGCTTAAAGCCAAGAAGGAGAATTGAGTTAACCCTGTTGTCTGAGGAAAACCCCCATTTCATATCATTTCAGTGCATCTCCATATAACCTCAGACTTAAACATCTTCTACTTTTAATAGGTCGACCACTGAGATTCTCCGTTATTTTTCAGGTCCAGAATATGATCACGCCAAATTTGATTTTGATGATGTTTGCCTCCCTTTAAGAGGATTCACACCTTCCAGGACGCCCCACCGCCGCGCACACACTCTGGTGGCCGTAAGGGGGATGGCTAAGGTGGGGCACTTCCACGCAGAAGTTGTAGGCATTGTGCTAAACGGATTAATTTTTGCAACACTGAGTGGGATGGTTTCTTCTCAGGTGAGAGGTAAAAAAAGACCTATGCCAAAGTGCAATCTTAATGAGAGAAAGAACCACGGCACAAATGGACTCTCCGGTGTCCATTCAATGAAATATAAATTAACAAACGTAGTGGTTCTCACATTTGACTTCAGGGGTTAAAAAAAACAGCACATTATCTGTTCTGGGTTAGAAAAAGTTGGACACAGAAAAACATTGGGGAAAATAAGGGAATTTCGGGTTCAATTTAGAAAGTCTGAGAGATACGTGTTTCTAGAAAAAGGTTTTGGGCAGTGACCACAG
Source organism: Vicugna pacos (assembly GCF_048564905.1). NCBI lineage: Eukaryota > Metazoa > Chordata > Mammalia > Artiodactyla > Camelidae > Vicugna > Vicugna pacos. Next base: position 1,848,416 of record NC_133022.1, read on the forward strand.
TTCATCGATCGAATGTATAATCTGTAGACAAAACAAGGATGCAATGGTCTTCACTCACAGTGCTCGGCCAGCCTAGACGCACAGTCTGGAGTCAGAAGCACGTAGGCAATGTTCACATAAGTCTGAGCTGTAATGAATCGGGAGCTTTTTATAAACACTTCTGAGTTTTATTGCCACTGTGAGGGTGTTTGTGCCTTATGTGTGCTCATTAATTGGGGGTGAGAAGAAAAGGGAACCGACTTAGAAGAGTGCGAGAAAGATCAGTTAACAAAGTTCAGGTAAGTGGTTCTGGGGAGGGTTGAGTAAGGGAGGGTGGAAACCAATTGAAATATTTATTCTATGTCTTGAAAAGCACTCAAAGAAAGGATGCCAATCAAAAATCTTAATTCTTGGATGAGAAGGAAGGTAACCCATTGACTAATTTTATGGAAATATAATTTTCCATGATTTTTGAAGTGCCATGAAACTGGAGAGTTATATTTTATTTAAAATTGGATATTGGCTGAATAATTGAAGTCCATTATGGGGTGAACATTTTCTTTCTATTCAACACACTGGAAGTAGACTGTGTAGGGGACCTTGGTTTATAATTTATTTTATTTTATTTTTTATTGCAAAACCTAGAATAGAGAAAGGGGACCTGGAAATTAATGTCAGAAGAATAGGGAGGGAACATTAAATTTAATTTTTAATTAAACTTAAGATGAGGATGGGTGGGAAGATCTGCCATGTATCTACACTTAGATTTAGCCATGAGCCTTGGATGCACAATTTGTGACCCAGGAGACACCGGAAGTTAAGATTTGGGACTTAAGCCTGAGAAAATTCCAGCCACAAGTTTCTCAGCGAGTGATGAGAACAAAGATTTCTGACTTTTACCTGATCCTTAAGACTTGCCTCTGTCCCAAATAGGCTCTCGTCTTTCCTAATATGACTTTAAGAAGGACAATTTCAAATTCTGTAATTAATACAAAGACCGATGCCGGTTTCCGGAATCTTATTGCAAGTTAAGTGCTGCCTGAATTGCAATGAGCTCATCTGTGCCTCATACGAGGTTATGTAATCACTGCAGAGCTGGATTGAGAAATAAATGGAGTGATGCTTGTAAGGTCCCTAAACATGGTAGATGATCAGAAAACAGACATGACAAATGTAAGTTTTTTTTTTTTCATTAAATTATAGCAGTCCACAGCAGTTGAATCCATTATTTATTTTGAATTTGGATCATAGGAGCAAATCCATATTGTTCTTTTGGGAGAAGATTATTGCCGATGAGTTACATGGAAAGGACATTTATGATGCACTAGATACAGACAAGAAGGGTGTCGACTGATATAAACGTGCAGTTTAAAAAAGTTACGTTTTATTTGGCAGGAGAACTCGAGCCGGGATGACAGCCTCTCAGATGCTCTGAGGGGCTGCTCCCAAGAGGTAGGGGGGGAGCCAGGATGTACAGGAGCTTTACAACAAAGACCAGGTACTTGGAACAATAAAAGATTACTTGTTAACCAAAGATAACCAGGCATCTCAAGTTAAAGAATTCAGTGTTTTTCCATGTATGGGAGGGAGCAAACATTTGGGCTCATTGAATTCATTCCTTTGACAAGCACCTGGCTACCCAGGGCCAGTGCCCTGCCCTTTCTTATTCTGAGTCCCCTCAGGGTGCATCCTTGTGAGTGGCTGCAGGCTGGTCCTCACTGGGGGGTGGGGCAGCCGCTGATGGCTTGATGGCTTCAGCCTTCTTTGTTTACTGATCTGGTTTGCATTTTTCATTCACAAGAGCATCGCCTAGAAGAGAAAAGAAAAACTGGAAAAAGCAGGGGAAAGAAGAGATGGTTCTAAATCTTAGCGTCAATAACAATATAATTCAAACAAGGGCAAAACTCTGGATGTTTGAGTTAAATTCAATTTATTCCAGCAGAAGCTACCCACAGAATGGCATCAGGAGATTTGGGCTCTGCCTTCCAACAGCCTTAAAAATGGGCCAGCTGTGTTTCTAGGAATCCGTTTTCTCAAAGTCGAAGTGAAGGATTTCAGACGATTATCCTAAAGACGCCAGATCATCGCTGTTACGTTCCAATGTTTCTTTCTCTACTCCTCACGGGCAGTTTGATAACTTAATTGCACAGGACGAATAGCATAAGAAATATATCTTAAAATAGACACATGAACTCTGTATATTACATTGCAATTCTGCAACTATCAATCTTCATTTGAATGGCCCGAGAAATGATTATCTAAAGATTGGCTTTCATTGCTTTACTCGTTTTCCATCATTTAACGTATCCAATAAGCATGTATGGGCTGCCAACAGTATGCAAATCATGGCGCTGTGTACTAGGGGTCTAATGAGAAGCCAAGAGACCCTTTGTGGAATGTCCATTCTGGGAGGGTAGATAGTGAGTAATTAAATATGATAATGGGGAGGAGGGCGTAGCGCAGTGGTACAGCTTAATAGAACTTAAAATTTGTCATGCCATCGATTTTAAAGAGGGAAGTTTGGCAGACACCAAGAGTAATTCAGCTAGAAAATGTCTATGCAACTGGAACTCTTTTGACTTTTTGGATTCTCTGAATTTCCTAACTATAGGATTAATATTATGTAACAGCCTAGAGGCACTGCAAGGTTAGAATACAAAAGGAATTATTCATATAAATACCAAAGAATAATAAGTTAGGGCCATGATGAAGGGCCTTAAATGCCCAAATAGCTTGTCCTTCCCGACACTGGCTCTCTTTCAACTTTCCCATCTTCTCTTTGCCTCTGATTGGATTTCCTGGAGGTACCAGACATCTTCCAGGCAGCCAGTCGCCTTTTTTGCTCACTCTCAGATAAAGGGAGGTGAGGTCCAACTCGACAATCATGTAACTACAAGTCTCCATCCAGGTAAATCTTTTCCCCATCTTGGCCCCCAACCCCACCAGCTCCCAGCCTCAGGCTTATTTCAGACTTAGAGTGAGTGGTGGAAGGGGGTCCTCCTGTTTCTGCCGGTCAAGGGTCCGCCCCTGCCTGCTGGGGGCTTCCTGTCTGGTCTCTGGTGGGCAGCCCCGGCCTCCCTCTAAGAGATTAGAAGCAAAGATCAGATCGGTAGACAATTGAACACTTATCATCTGTACTCACTGCTTAGCATCATGGCCGGTTCTTAGGGTGCCCCGGAGTAAATGATTAATAGAGAAGAAATTTAATTATCGTGATCACCAGGCGGAGGGAATTGAGCCAGAAAACAAGTGAGCTGAGCAGAGCATCTGGAGGGACCCAGGACTGTTGAGATAAGATTGATGAAGTCAATTATTCCAAACACTTGCAGATTTTGTGTGACTCTCCGAAGACTCAGACTGAAACAAAGCTGCGTGCTGACTAAGAGCCTGGGTCCGGGGAAATAATCTACATGAACACATTGCAATCCTCGAATAACAAGTAAGTAGGCAGGAGGTAAACTCCTCAGGGCACTGACAATGCCCTTTTTATGTTTGTATTTTCAGAATACATAGTTACTTAATGAAAAATCCTATTGGAACAAAATGAAGTAAATTGTTTATCAAGTAAGATGCAAAATGTATCTTAAATACAATTTTACATTCTCCTTTTTGTAGTGATTTAGCCACACAGTGGATAAAATGTATTCTTTAGTGGTTAAAATGTATTCTTTAGTGATTGATACAGGAATCGAGCGTCATTTTAAAACTCGTCCCTATGAGAAATCATCACAGGCTTCAAACATTCAGTTTATTTAAAATAATCTTTTCAAATACAACCCTTTGTGAATTAGGATTCTCATATGTGCTTATCATATCAAAAAGTAAGAAAACATGTTCTCCAATTAAAGATAAAGAGACTTACAAAGCAGCTTTCCCGAAACACTGAATAGAACGTCTGGGATTTGGACATTTGAAAATAAACGACTTTTCCATGTGATATTATTAAAATATGAGATTGAAATCAAGTATTTGGTTTTCTCCTATTTAAATGCCTGCATCTCCTTAGAAAATTGTATCCTGGTACAAAGACAAGTGTCTTAGTTTAATTTTTATTTGGGTTACTAGATAGATAGATAGATAGATAGATAGATAGATAGATAGATAGATAGATAGATAGATAAATGTTGGATGGATGAATAGATGGATGGATGGATAGATAGATAGGATGAGTGGATGGATAAATAGATAGATAGATAGATAGATAGATAGATAGATAGATAGATAGATAGATAGATAGATAGATAAATGTTGGATGGATGGATGAATAGATAGATGGATGGATGGATAGATGGATGGATAGATAGATGGATGGATGGATAGATGGATAGATAGATAGATAGATAGATAGATAGATAGATAAGTGTTGGATCGATGGATAGATAGATGGATGGATGGATGGATAGATGGATGGATAGATAGATAGATAGATGGATAGATAGATAGATAGGTAGATAGGTAGATGATAGATAGATAGTTGATTTTTACTTAGAAGCAACCACATTATTCTTATAAAATCTACACTGTGGAATAATTTCAAATTGCCACAACTGATTTTTTTTTCATTTTTAACTGTGTTTAATGTTTTATTTCTCATTTTTACAAGCAATGCATCTCTATTGCAGGCAACTAAAATATAAATAAAAGCATAAAGTAAAAATTAGCCATCAGCCCTTATCCCCACACCAGGAGATAACTGTCATGGGCATTTTGTGGCATCTTGTTTCGGTGTCTACATGCATTTTTTAATTGAGGTGTTACTGAATCACTATATTAGTTCAAGGTGTACAACATAATGATTCAATGTTTCTATACATTACGAAGTGATGTTGCTGTCACCATACAAAGTTATTACAATGTAACTGGCCTTGTCTAGTCCCTATACTGTTTGTTTCATCCCATGATTCATTAATTCTGTAACTGAAAGTTTGTACCTCAGTCTCCCTCCCCTATTTATCCTTCAACCTGCTTTCTCTCCGCTAAATAGCTGTTTTGTGTTGCCCTGTGCTTTTGCTTTGCTTTTCAGATTCCAGACATAAGTGAAATCATACGATATTTGTATTTCTCTATCTGACTTCTTTTGCTTAGCATAACACCCTGCTGGAGTCTAACCATGTGGTCACAAATGGCAAGATGTCATTTTTCTGGCTGAGAAATATTTACATATACATATGTATATACATGTTACACCTTCTTTCTCCATTCGTACATTGACAGTGCTTCCATATTTTGGATATTATAAATAATGCTGGAATAAACATAGGGTCCATATGTCTTTTCAAAGTAATGTTTTGTTTCTTTGCTAAAATATCCAGACGTGAAATTGCTGGCTCACATGGTAGTTCTATTTTCAATTTTTTAAGGAATGTCCATACTGTTTTTCCCTGGTGGCTGCACAAATTTACATCCCTGCCAACAATCCGCCATGGTTTCCTTTTCTCCACATTCTCACCCAAACTAACCACCACAAGTGTCATCTAAAACCTGCCATTTGCCTGTGAACTTTTAACTTAGATTTTATAGACCAACTTCATTTTGTTGTGAAGTAGAGATCTGATTTCATTTTCATACAAATAATAAATTTACCTTGCGCATTTATTGAAGAAGCAGTTTTTCTGCCATGGGCATGCAATTTAACTGCTCTTATATATGAAAATGTTACCATTGTGGGATTCCCCTCTCTCTGTATTTTCTGGACTGTATCATTTGTCTTCCTATAACATATGTATTTTTTATATTTCTATAATAATTTTTCGTATAAAAATATTTTGTTCTAAATCTGTTTTATATGCATAGGTATGTTTTGCTTAAATATCATTTATAAAATATTAATATGTTTTGCTCATTTAAATTTTTCTATAAGCAATACACTCTTTTATCCATTTTAGCTTTTATTTTCTGAGTAGTCTATCCATTTATATTTATGATTAGTGATAATATACTTGAATCCATTTTATTTTTTATTTTTTTATTACTTGGAGCTTGCTTTTAGCTTTTTTTTCCCTCCTTTTTGGCCTTCTTTGAATATATTATATAACATTTTATCTCTTTGGTTTCTCTTCTTACCTTCTTTCTCCTCTTTTTTTTTTTTTCTTTCTTCCACCCTCTTTCTTTTATTATTTCTCTCATTTCCTTTTGGCTAGTGATGATTTGCATATTATTGCATTTTTCCTCCTCTATCAGCTTGGGAGTTAAATATTCTATGACTGTTATTTTAGTAGTAAGCTTGAAAATGTTAATTTGTATATTAAAAACTATGCACTTAGTATACCATTGTATATACAATGTACTTTACCATGCTTTTGCTCCATATTTTAATTTTATATTTGCTGTAGCTTCCAATTTTGGGGAGAAGTGTATTATTTTCTATATGTTTATGCTTATATTAGCCCACTTTTTTTTTCATCTTTTCCTTTATTTCAAAATTTTCTGTGGAAGTTTGTACTTGCTAAAATACAATTTTGGAAATTCTTCAGTAAGATTAATTTGAAAGCCAATTCTGTTTGTAAATTTTTTTTTCTGAAAGTATCTTTATTTTGCCCTAATTTTTAGAATATTATTTTGCTACACGTTTCTTAAATGAGAGTAATGTTCCATCAACACAGTGAACATATCTTTCCACTCCCCCTTGACTCCAATACACACAGACACATTTATTTATTATAACTTTGTCTCAGATAATTTTAAACATTGTGTCTTTCCCTCATTTGGATTTTGTGTCACTTTTTTTTTCAATTTTACATTGATGTGTTATTTATTCTACTGGTACACGTTGTGTTTCCTGTGCCTCAGTTTGTCATTAATTCTAGAAATTTCTCAGCCATTATGTTTTCAGATGTTTACCCTGATAACTGTTGTCTTTCTGTAGAACTGTATATTACACTTCTGGCCTTGCTTCCATATTTATTAACCTCTGTTTCTCAAATTTATTATCTCACATCTTTGTGTTCATTCTGGCAAAGCCTCGACCTATAATCCAGCTCAATAAATCTCTTTCAAACTAAGCATACTTTTGTGTTTAACCACTGAGTATGTGTTGACTGCTCTTTTTTTAAAACTTTGTGATCTGCAGTTTTCATAAACTCAAACAAATATTTTTGTTAGAATAAGCCAATAGTTAAAAATTCCAAGACTAGCCTATGAATTCCAGGAATACTGTGAGGATGTTTCCACTGTTGACTTTGGAGTCTGGAAATACCATCGGAAGCTGGTTATTTTTATTAATTAGCTATAGGTCCTGTCCTTTAGGGACCCAACAAATTAATCATTATTTTTCTAAAACAGAAATGAGACATTTTTCTAAATACAAACTTTCGATTGTGATTGCAAAAATATAATATCTAAAAATCTTAGAAACCTAAATGATGGAGTTAATGTCTATTATTGTTGGTCTAAGTTTTCACACAAGTGAACATCCTTCACTGATAAATATACACTCTGACATTATGTACCTTATGAGAGAATTTCAGAATTGTTTTTAGATAAAATTGGCAACACAGTAAACATTAAGGTGGCCGTGCACTTTCAATTGTCACTGGGAAATGAATTTCAGTCTGTAAATGACCAAGTTCCTGGATAACAAACCAATATAATTATATCAGATACTATAAATCTAAGTTTAGATCCACAAAATTTCAAGATTAAATGTTACTTTTAATAGGAAACACAAGCTATTTTATCATTTTCTGTGGAATAGTCTATTATTGTTTGAAGAACATAAATCATCAAACTGGTTTTTATGTGGGAAATGTCTGGAATCTTTTAAGCAAATGCACCTGAAACAGAATCAGAACAGTGGACAGGATCTTCGATTATTTTGGATATGGTTACTGGGCATTAACACGTTATTAGAAGTCACCTTGGCAACGTGTGTGACACAGTCTTACAGCTTGAGTCTCGTTTTGGCTTATTACAAACGTTCAAATTAATTTTTAGTGCAGATATTTGAACATAAGAATCTATTATAAGCAGTAAGCCGTGAAAAGCAATCGATCCTTTGATACGTATTGTTTAAAATTTTCTAAAATAGCGGTTTTGGAGTAAGTACAATAAAACCCTGCGGTAAAACAGCAATTACTTCGTTCCTTTGCTGATTCTTTACGTTCAGTGCTGTCTTCTACCCAGATACCGCCTGTTTTGTTTATAGCGCTTTGTGTGCAGCATCAGGAAAACAGGGAAGAATGATGCTGGACTTGACGGTTAGATTTTGTACTGAGCAGATTTGGGAAAAGGTGAGATGTGCAATTATTCTTTGGGATGAATGGGACAAAGTGAAAAAAAACATGTATATATATATATATATATATATATATATATATATATATATATATATATATATAATTATATTTTAAAATGTCTGCTTACCGATAAAATATTGGGATAAATGGAGTTAAATAGTCCGTTTTCATTCTTTTGTTTGAAGGTGTACACAGACTGACAATGATGGTAGAATAAAATGAAACATGAGGAATTACTAATTAGGGATCGTTGAATAGCCACTTACAACCCACTATTGAATTATAAGAATGCATGGATTTCAGCGAATAAATATCCTAAAAGAATAAATGTGATGTCTAAGTAAATTATGTTTATTTAAGATTGTATGTAGTTTTCTCTCAAAATTCTTCTTTGCAAACAATATCTCTTAAAACATTATATTTAGAGAACTCTATCCCCGTTGAGTAAAAAGATGTTTTCCAAGATTTTAAGATTCTTAGCGAGCCATAGTAATGGTTTTACACCCAAAGGAATATCTCAGCTTAACTTTTTAATGGGATTTTTCTTCAGGCTAAAAACAATTTTAGAACGAGAAAACTGATTTTTCAGGGCTGCCGGCTCCTTCACACTTATAATACCAAATACAGGCCAATCAAATGCAAAGAAAAGTTTAGACGCAAAGGTTGTTGGTTATTTCACATCTTAGTAAGTAATGAATGCTACACGTATGTTTTCTTATGAAGAATGAGGTTAATCAGAAAGGCAGATGTTAATTTTCTCCCTTATTTCAGGCTTTGAAGTGCATATGAACTGTGCATATATAACTTTTCTCTAATAATTAAGGTTTTCCTCAATACGGTGATGGAGCGTCAGGCACAAGCCACAAGAGGAGATGCAGGAATGGCTCTGGTAAACAGTTGATTGCATTCATGGGTCCTAGAAACAGGAGGTACGGCATACATGCAGGGCCATTTGGGGCAGCACCAGCCCTGGTCATGAGCCAGAAGGGGCAGGCAGGGTGGAGGGGGGTCCAAGATGTTTACTGGAGTTTCCTTGGGAAAGGAAGGCAGATAAACAGCTTATGACTTGCTAGTTTGAATAGTTCCAGAGGACTCTAAATCATGGGGATGATGTCTGTTTGATATCTGGCCATGAATAATTGAGGCAGAGGAATATTGCCTCCTTGGGTGGAAGGTATGGACCAAGGATGAGAGATCTGGCTCCATCTTGCTTGCTTTGTACATCAAAGGCCTGTTTCAGCGAAGCCCTTTGCTGTTTCTAGGAACTGGTTAGTCCTGGAAGGGGCACTCTCCCCAGCCATAAATGTCGTTAAGATGTCAAAACACCGTAATATAAAGAAAATTCAAAAACACCAACAACACAGTGACTTTTTAGTATTTTGTTATCGATCGGTATCGGGGACTTTTTTTATGCCTGATGTGAAATACTTGTAATAAACCTTGTACAAAATATACAATACAAAAATGCAATTTTAGGGTGCAATTTGTCTTTCTTTTAAGTATATTGAGCAGATGGAGGTGTTCGTTTAGGAAATCCAGAGACACTAAATGTAGACACATTGTGGTGGGCAAAATGCTCAAACTTGAGCAGTGAAGATTCGCCCTGATTAAGGCATAAGTTGGTGGCTTTAAAAGGGTCAGTAACTCAGAGACGAGATTTCTGAACAAGTGTTGAGTAAATACATGTACAAGGGCCAAACCCTTAGGGTTCCACGTGAGAAAGAGGTATGTCTGGGCACCTGTTGTTCAGTAGCTGATGGAACGTTGTCATGGAAAAGGGCTCTACAGAAGATGCCCAGCCCTGATCCCATGATGCGTCTCACTCTGCTAGTAAGAAAGCCAGGGCAAGACCTTAATCTGGTAGTCGATACTTCCAAGAGACTCCCGGGGCACTTGGGGGCCTGGAGAGAGACGAGAAGGGGAAAATAGTGCATAGATATTAAGTCAGAACTTAACTCCAGAGACATTGCTGGTTTGTCCATATTTACAGGAAACATTGTCCTCACCCATTCAACGTTCCACGTAGGAGTCACAATTACATTCTGCGACAGCTACGTATGTATAAATCTTGATTGGGAAACGGTTAATAAGGGGAAATCCGTTCATTCTAATTGTGTCATGGTTGTGTCCTCGAATGTCACCTGCAAATCCTTGATGTTGGGATCAATAACAGACAATCTAGTCATTTTTAACCATCAGCCACGCAACTGGGTGGACCCATGTATGCCCAGACCAGGTCTAGCAAAAGCATTACTGAACAAAAACGGTCCACGCACTGTAGATAAAGAATTACTCCCATTCACACGCCTGTTCCCTCATAACCATTATCGTAAAATTAAATACATAGAATCAGTAAATCAGACATGAGAAGATTGCATATGATCCATTATTGTTTAATTACATCCACACGGAAATATTCATGACAATATACAAGGATTAAGGATCCACTGCATCTAATGATATTAATCCTTGATCCCTCAAGTTCTTTGAATATTTTCATGGATTAAGGCATTGTATGTGGTTCTGAGGTAACTGTATTTGGGGCACACAGTGGGAAATAGTAGAAAGCTTGGATTCAGCTGCTTTCTGTAATAATAATATGTTTAATGAAGAGTTATGGGATTCTCACTGTGTGCCCAGCACCGTGTTAAGTGCATTCCATCCTCTCTCAACCTAATTAGGTAGGAACTGTTTGTTATTACACCCAAGTCACCAATCAGTAAAGAGAAGTTAAGGAGCTCACTAGCCTCACAGAGCGGGGAAGCGATAAAACCAGAAACGAGGCATCTGGCTGCAGAACTCACACTTAGCTAGAAGCCTAACACACACACAGAGTCATTCGCCCTCCAGAAGGTTTTGATGTGAGGACATCACGAAGAGGCGTGCTTTCTCCATCAGCCAGAGCAACCCCTTGCTTTGATTTTTCCGCAAGATAACCATTTGATGGAAAGTGACTCCCTGTGTTGTGAAAGTGGATGGAAACTATGCTCCAAAGTGTAGAGTTGGAAGCAGGCCATCTTTGGAAAAATGAGAAAGAATAGTTGTTAGAGATTGGATGTTTCATTTATTTTAGCAAGAAGAGAGCCACTCTTTTAATTTGAAAGTATTTGACAAATGGCTGTTTTGTTTGGCCACAGAACATCTTCTCATCTCCACTGCCTTGTAAGCCAGAGACTTAACTTCCCTACATCCTTTGCAGCAAAATCTCAAGCATGGGATAGCATTTTTTCCAATTATGCTCCTGGCTGGGATCTCATTTGAGATGGATCTGGAGAAGGAGATGCAAGCAAAATTTCGTCCTGCTAAATGCCGTTTGAAAAGACACCAGGCTTTTTAGAGAGAAAAGTTTATCAGACTAGGCGGCAAGGCGAGCAGACAACCCGTGATGCAAAAACATACAAATGACATGCAAAATAAGAAGCCGACAAAATCTTGGCTGCAAGCTGTGCGTATCACACACAATCTCAAATGGAAAAAGTGGGGAGTGAATTCTGTCAGCAACCAAGGGGGATGCTCGAATTGGCTCATTTAGTGGCATTAACAGTCAATTTCAGCACTAGCAAAAAGTCCATAAAAAGGTTAGCAAACAGGAAAAAAAAATGACATCCTGAAGCCAACAAAATACAACGGAAGTGAAATTATACAGAGAAAGAGAAGTTTCCATTATATAGTTTTGCCTCAGGGAAAGGAATTACATTATAGAAAAAATCTACTTTGTAATCTTGCTAGAATTCAGGGAGAAATGAATTCTACCCAACAAGATAAGAATGATATGGTGATTATATGTGTTTGTAAACATCGCTGTGAAATATGTGACAACCCTAATAGGAAAATGCTTTTTTCAGTGACTTGGGATGGAAGTAGCAGATTTCCACATTATTCCATTTCCTCCACAAAAAAAAGTCGAGGGCTTGGTAAGAATTGCAATTCTGCACATACAGAAGCCAGCAACACTGGCCTCAAACACGAAGAATCAAAGGCATTTACGTTAAAAAGGAGATGTTAACCTTCTGACACTTCTGTCATTTGTAAAAATGCTAATTTTCATGGAAACCACCTTTTCTGCACTCCATGCTGATTTAGCAATTTAAAGAGGCACATTTGAAAGAAGCATTGTCAGTAGCGATACAATTACTGTTTTAACTAATGTAGAATTTGAAATTTAAAAAAAAAATGGAAGCGATCTAAAATTCAACCCAGGAATAGACTACGTAATTTCATGAAATTATGTGTAACTCTCAAATCATAGGTTGTGGAAAAACACACTGTACATTCGTTAGACCCTTATGTTGCCAAGGGAAAAGACTGATTTCAAAGTTATATCACAATATAAGTTAACTATGTAAAGTCTTATAACTGTAATACTGACGTCATTTGTGTGTTTTACAAATTCTGATTTACGTGAAAATTATTGCATGGGAACTTCTGTGTTTCACTGCATTGATTTTACCTCCATGCCTTCCAGAAAGATGTCTGTTTTCCCTGCCAACATGCTCCTGCCAAGAAAGAAATAGCTCGTTATTCGGTATTGTTTAGATAACGTCATTTTCAGAAATCTGCCCCTTTCAAATCCAATTTACTGCCCGTAATTTGCGCTGGAGGTATTTCAATTATTGTTAATTTTTAAATTTTCCTGAGAGAGGGAAACATAAATTCTTCTTATTTTATTTTGCCTAATGTGTTCACAGGAGATTCAGGGTGACCTGCCCAGATCCTACAGTCACATCAGACTTTTCCTGGCAAAATGTTATGAAAAGGCAAAGTGGAGCGGAAGAAATTTGACTGGGATTTTATTTCGGTTTGATGGCTGAGTAACTGGACCACTTTTAAACATAGTTATTAACAATTGTTATGGGAGTTTAACAGAACGTAAAGAATACGGCAGCTGGATTTTTTTTTAATTGAAGTCTAGTCAGTTTATAGTGTTGTGTCATTTTCTGGTGCCCAGCACGATGCTTCGGTCACACGTGCACATCCATATATTTGTTTTCTTATTCTTTTTCACCGTGAGCTACTACAAGATATTGAATATATTTCCCTGTGCTGCACAGTATGAACTTGTTTATCTATTTTAAATATATTAGTCAGTATCTGCCAATCTCAAACTCCCAGTTTATCCCTTCCCACCTCCTTCTCCCGCTGGAACCATAAGTTTGTTTTCTATGTCTCTGAGTCTGTTTCTGGTTTGTAAATAAGTTCACTTGTCTTTTCTTTTTTGATTCCACATATGAGCAATCTCATATGGTATTTTTCTTTCTCTTCCTGGCTTACTTCACTTAGAATGACATTGTCCAGATCCTTTCATGTTGCTGCAATTGGCATTATTTTATCATTTTTATGACTGTGTAGTATTCCATTGTATAAACATACCACAGGGTCTTTATCCAGTCATCTGTCGATGGATATTTAGGTTGTTTCCATTTCTTGGCTATTATAAATAGTTAGTTTATTATTTTTAATGAGAGCCAGAAACCTTAATAAATCCACAAATTTTTGTCATAAAGGTTCTTGTATTAAAAAAGGGTCTGATATGTCCTAACGGAAGATGTTTAAAGTTGCACATAGAATGTCTCTAGATGATACGGTAAAGTAAAAAAGTATTTTTATTGACAATACATTGTCACAGCTTTCAGTATTATGTTTTCTAACACCTCCATGCCCCAGTCCATTTAAACTGCATTCTCTCTTCACTGTCCCAGCTCCGATACCTCCTACATTCCCCTTACTCCTTAATTCTCACACAACCTTCCAGCAAGTTCCCACCAGCAGGTCTCCCTGCCTGCCAGCACCCAGCCATCAATACTCAGCTCCTTCCAAGAGTAAGCTCTCATTTATGTGCTAGACTCCAAATCTTCCTGCCTCCCAAAGATACAGCTTCATCAATCCCCCCCCACCTCTCTTTTGGGAGACATTGATTTTCACATCTCTATTGTTAATTCCCAGTGGTATACTAACACTTAGCTTCTTCCCCTATCATGAAAAGAGGAAAAAAATCTGAGTTGACCACATCTCCAGCATACAATAAGCATGCTATTTAGTTGACCTCCGCTGACAGCAAATCTTTTGAAAATTTGAATTATTTTCAATTGTCTTGAATTGTCTCCTTGTCTACAAACCCACAAAATCCATTTCCTCTGAACCTCATTCAAATCCATGTTCCAAAAGCTCCATCCACTGACACCACCTCTCCAGGTTGAAGTCAGTCAATCATTCTCCACTTTTGTCCCACCCAATCTTTTAATAACATCTGACCCAGTCGATCATCTTTTTTTTTAAAAAAAAACCCTTTCTTGGTGTTCTGGGACACCACATTCTCTTGGCTTCTCTACTGTGGCTTCTTTTTCTTGTTTCTCGTTATGCCCCCAATGTACGTTGCCCCAGATCTCAGTCCTTGAAACTCTTTCCTTCAACACTTCATTCATGAGCTATGAAATCCCACACTTGAAACATCAACCATGCTCTAAAATGCGTACTTCATCCCAGACCACCCCCTTAGACCCTGGACCCATGCATCGAACATTTCCAGCCACTGCCTTTCAACATCGTCACCTCAACCTGAGCCCAGCACCAAGGTCTGCTCCACTCATGGTCTTCCCTGACTTCTTTTAAAATAAATACCCATCCATCACTGTTGTGGAAAAAAAATGTGAAGATTGTTTTTACTCCTTGAATATATTTATTTTTCTTACACACAGAGGAGATTTGCCATCCCAGTTTTTGGTTCCATTTTGAAAATGCAACCTGACTGTGGTCACTGCACACCGCCTCCTGCTCATCTGTTCCTGCGTTCCTACAGCACATTTTTGGTAGGATGGCTGAGCAAGCTTTTCAAAATATAGACAGATCATGACAATTCTCTGCTGAAAATAACCTCATGGCCTCCTGCCTCACCAGAGGAAAAGGCAACTTGTCTACAATAGAATAAAAATATTTGATAACCTGGTGACCCGTTATCCATCTGGCGGCATCTCCTGCCACTGACTGCCTCACCAACTCATCTTTATGACATCAGCCTCCTGGCCTTTCTTCAGACACCCCAGGCCAGGCTACCTCGGGACCTTTGCACCTGCTCTCTTCTCTTCAGAAACAACCTTCTGAGATCCACATGGTACAAATCTTGGCTCAGACAACACTTTCTCAAACAGATGTTTCCAACAACCTTACCTGCAAATTTGTTTTTTAATTTTCCCATTTCATTTTTCTTCATAACATTTATCATCTTTGAATATTCTCTGATTTCTCACTCATCTTGCCTATTTGCCCTCCTCCTGTAAAACGATAATGAATGTAGAAATTTTGCATTTTTTTAACCGTAGCAATCCATGATTTGAGCAGTCTATAAATTCTAATAGGTACTCAATAAATATTTGCTGAATGAAGAATGTGAGTTTTATGAGTCTTTCCCAAAGTATTTATGTTCTTGTGTTTCGATGTTCTGTTTAAGGATGGACGTTGGTAAATCTTGGGTCATCATGGCACACACTATGGTCTTTGGAGTGAGTCCTGGGTCTATCTAGCTCTGGCGACCACTGATATTGGTCCTCACTGCCCTTCTCTGCAATAGAGGCAGAACAGGACCTGACTCACAGAGTTACTGGGAGACCTGGATGAGTTATTTAAAAAGCATTTAAAAGACTGAGTAAATTTTATGTAAGTGTTAACTTTCACACATCCCACCAGTCTTCCAAGTTTCACTCTCTCTGCCAAAGGTACATGTGTGAAAAACAGATTTATTTATTCCCCTCCCCTCCTGGGAGATTTCAGAGGAGTACACATGAACTCAAGAGAAGATAACAGTGCACAAAAGAGGAAACACAAGTTTGCCTATTGTTAGCTGCAAGATGAATGGTAAATAACTTGGCTTCTCCTCGTATGTGAACCAGAGATTAAGATGCGTTCATCTCGGTGTTGAAGAGGGTAAAGAAAATGTAGATAAAGCATTACGGTTCAATCAAACACTAAAATGTATCAATTAAAGTAGACATAGCTATAAATATACACATTATCATCTTGGAATGACTACTACACGTAAGGTCAAATTAACCATAATATTCACTGAATTTCCACAAGCAAAATAGGAAAGGAGCCCGTATTTCTCATAATATCTCCTCAGCACAGAGAATGGGTTTCCCTAAGAACCAGGAGCATGTGACAACCAGCTGTGACTCATGTATAATTTTTTTAAGATAGTTCATCATAACAGAAGTCATATTTTTCTTGATAATAAAATAGTAAGTCATCCATTTAAAAATGAGCAATGAAAACCTTTCTTTCCCCCATCTTCCACCTTAGAACAATCAACAACAGAACGTACTTGAGAAAGAACAAAAATGCACCATACTCTCTGATGTCAAATATACTACAGTATATTTGTATACGGTAATCAAAATCATATGGTCCTGCTCTCAAAACAGATAAATAAATCCATGGGACAAAATGAAGAACCCAGAAATAAAGCCATGTGTATATATAGTCAACCAACCTTTGACACAGGAGCCCAGAATATTCAATGGAGAAAAGATAACCTCTTTGATAAATGGTGCTGGGAAAACTGGATCTCCGTGGAAATAAATAAGATTAGGCATTACTCACTTTTCAGAACTATTTATATTTCTGATATACTGTATTCAAACCTTAGAAAAACGGAGCTATGGCCAACAAGGAAAACTGTAGTATGAAGGTATAAGACATATAATGCATATAACCTGTAAATTATAGTTACATTATACATTACATATGTATATATAATTATATAACTATAATATATAATATATATTGTATACTATAGAATATATATAAGAATGTATATAGTATATAATAATATATAATTATATAATATAATTATATATAATATATTGTATAATATATAATAATATATATAAATCTATATAGTTCACATTAATGAAAATGCACATGAGCAATATTAAGGCAAGTAACATGGAGAACTAAAAATTAACAATTTATTGTCATGCCCAAAGTTTATGACCTCTATTTCTAATGCATTATCTTCAGCATTAGCTATTATTACATTAATAACTTATTTCCAGCACTGGGTATTAATTCATGGGTTACCTTGAGTGCTCAATAAGAATCTAAACAAACAAAAAACAAAAAACGAGAGAGAGAGAGAAAGCTCAAGACTAAAAATAAATGAAATAGTAAAATATGTTGGAGACACCTGCACCCCAGTGTTCACAGCAGCACTATTTACAATAGTCAAGACATGGAAGCAACCTAAACGTCCATCAACAGGTGACTGGATAAAGAAGAGGTGGTGTATTTATACAATGGAATACTACTCAGCCATGAAAAATGATAAAATAATGCCACTTGCAGGAACATGGATGCTGCTGGAGAATGTCATTCGAAGTGAAGTAATCCAGAAAGAGAAAGAAAAATGCCATATGAGATCGCTCATATACGGAATTAAAAAAAAAAAGGAAAAAGAGGACACTAATGAACTTAACTACAAGAGAGAAACAGATTCGCAGACACAGTAAACAAGGTTCCTGGGAAAAGTAGGTGGGAAGGGACAAATTTGGGAGTTCAAGATTTGCAAATATAACCACTATATATAAAAACAGATAAAGAGACAAATTTCTTCTGTACAGCACAAGGAACTATATTCACTATCTTGTAATAACTTTGAATGATAAAGAATATGAAAATGAATATATGTATGTATATGCATGACTGGGACAGTGTGCTGTGCACCGGAAATGGACACATTGTAACTGACTGCACTTCAATAACAACAAAGTGAAAAATAAAGAGAAAATAATGTTGGTATGAGATCATAGTGAGCCTCAACAGAGCTGGTAGAGAATGTGGACAGACCCTCTGGGTTGGGCTCCTGAAGAATACAGTAGGGCTGAGGGATTAACCAGAATCAATAAGACTCAGAAGTTGTTCAACTTATGCATACAGTTTATTACGGCAAAATGATACAGAGCAGCACATATGACGTGCTGCCAACCAGAGGGGCTCACCTAAGCCATGGCGCCCAGGTGTTATGGGGAGTCAGTCACGTAGGCACACAGCACCCTTGTGGCTGACCTCAGCTCCCTGAGCTTGACCCTCGCACGGAAAACACAGTCATCACAGACATCTGGGCGCACTGGTACCGTGTGGCACAGATTGTCCACCCTGCAAATAGTTTTCTCAAACAGAACACGCCAGGAACTCAGTTCCCAAGGGCCAGTCCTGAAAACAGGTGTTTCTTGGAAATGTTCAGCATTAAGAACCCCCGCACCTGCCGAGCTAATCCTTGCCTCCAATCCGGGTTCCGTGTCCATCCTGGGTCTTCACCTGCAGCCATGCACACAGGTTTTCCTCTTTTCCTTGCACCGTTGTTTGTTTATTTCATAACGCAAGTCTTGCCATTGGCATAGCGGATAAAATACACGTTCAAAAAGTTGGAGCCGTGTGCAGACCGCCCTCTGGACTGGTACCAACTTTTGGAAGTCCTCGTGCATCCTGCCGGCAAGAGTTAACATCCCACATTAACCAGCATCGTCTTCTCTGAAAAAGTGACAACTGTAGGCACTCAGAGACAGAAATGGCATTATCAGGATGGAGAAAGACGACTTAAAGAGCAAGCCACAGTGGGTGCCAGCCAGGGAAGGGGGAACATGAGTTTGTACCCAGTCCTCTTCCACGTCCGTCCGCCTCTCTGTATACGCTTCCCTATTTGATAATCTGTCGCTATACTCTGCATTATTTTATGTGACCATGACTTTTAAGTTTGACAGACACAAAACTATGCTGCCTGGTAATTTATAGACATTGTATTTGAACTCAGGAACCAAAGACTTCATTTTTTCTTAGTGGGAATTTAACGTCTTCAACTCTTGGCTTATGTCATTCCACATCCATATTCACTATGACTGAACGATTGAAAGTATTTTTAAGACATTGTAATATAAAATATGTCCAATAACCTATTCATAACGTAACATGTCTACTGACATTTTCTGGTGACGAGTTATCATTTTGCTCCACATTAAATTTCTCGCAAATCTAGGTCGAGTGATATGCAAAATACTTATGTTCATAGGTAGCTGAGCAAGTGTTGTCTTCAAAATCAATTCAGTTTGACCACAAAAAGTCCGAGTGACAGTGAAATGTTTCATAATTCAGAACTATCTAAAACATTTTCTAGTATGAATTTTGACATATATATAAATATAAATATGTATAAATATATATAAATATATATAAAAGATAAATATATAAATATATATAAATATATAAATATAAATAAATATATATATACACATAAAAATATGCATAAATAAAAATAAAAATATAAAATATATTTTATATATAAATATGTATAAATATAAATATATATAAATATGTATAAATATAAATATAAATATATAAATTATTAATCTAAATATATAAATAAATATATATAAATATAAATATATAAATATAAATAAATTTATATAAATATATACATATAAACATGCATAATATATATAAATATGTATAAATATGAATATATAAATATAAATATATATAAATACATATATATATATAAAATGTTTCTTTTCTGGATTGATGTTAACACTATTTTACAGTGCATTCTTCTTCAGTAGCTAGTAGCCAACTTAATATTTTAAATTGAATTCATTAGTACGTCTATTTTCAACAGCTAATAGCATACTAAAATTATAATAAGTAGGTTAAATACTAGTATTTCAATAAATAACAATATTTAATGATCAGAGTTTCAAATATATAAACTTTTCCTTAAAGGATATTTATCACTTCTCATAAAACTGAAGGGAATTTTTTTCCCAAAGAACCTTTGCACTCTGTGGTATTTTTAGGAGAATTTGCGCACTCGGTTCTCTCTTGACGATGAGAAAAAGGTAAGTTTGTTTCATGGCACGTGGAAAGAGTCACCTGGGCCCCCATCAGTCACTGGTGTGCAATGTCTTCCAGGGACACACGCATCTTCTCTGAGCCCAGAAGGAGCTGCCAGGAAAGGCAAGACGGAATTACCGTTCAGCAACAGAGAGTCAAAACCGAATAAAGTCTTCAGTGATGTTTTTCTTAAACCGTTTCTTTTCCCTGCTTCAGAATTAACTCTGAAATGACCTGGCTTCACCGTAGACCCACGCAAAGGAACAGGGAGTCGCCATAACTTAAGTGTCTGCAGAAAATACAATTATTTTTTTCCCCTAGATGGAGATTCAACACGCCCTTGAATAGTCAAATGCAGCATTCCATGCAAATGTGGATTTTGTGAGAATAGTACTTATCTTAAGGGAGACCAGAGGATGGAAATAACAATTTTTATCATTTTCCAAAGGGCTTTGTTGCACATAACAGTGTAGAATCACACACGCACACACACACACACATCCTGCACACACACATGCGATCCTGTGTCTTAAGGATCACTTTTCATCGTACTTTGGTTTTTTATACATCTTGAGAATATAGTGTTAAGTTCACACGGAATAATATCAAGTGACCTTTACAGAAGATCACACGAATCTAGGTTGCACTGGAATATATTCACAGCATTATAATTGTGATGACGCTGTTTAAAAAAAGTTGTCTGGTATAATTTCATTTTACTAAATCACGTATGGGTGAGTACTGACAAAAGAAAAAAAGAAAGACATTAAGAGCGAAACGATTCTTCACCTGTAAGAGTTTCTGATGTCTATTTGGATTGTAAAGCTTAAGCTTTTGCCCAGTTTTTAAAGCCCTGTCGGCTGCTTGCGATTGGCTGCTCTTCTTACCAAGGGGACCAAGGTGTCAGGGCCACCTCAGTCCGATCAGGCTGATCCCCCTGGGTTAATTACATCAACAAGGGACGAGACATCAAAATGCAAAAGAGGTCCAAGAATAAGTGCCATGCTTATAACATATTTATATTATTTATAAAATGTAGTACAAAATCTAAAATTCTAGCCTCCTATCCATCAGCCATCAACCTGACCATGATCTAAAACCAACAATGGTGGAATACACAATTTTAAGTGCTCGTGGGACTTTATTAAATTTGGCCCAAATGAAGCAAGGCTCAATAAATTTCAAAAATTAAATGAATTCACTGTATTTTGCTTGATCATCGGGGGATTAAGCTAGAAATCAGTAACCAAGTTAAGTGGAAAATCGTCAACATTTCAAAATCTTTCAATATGTTTGTAGTTTTAAATGACTCCCAATATAGGTTTTTTTTTAAAATGTTCGTTGTTTTATCTCAAAATCAGTATAAAATAGCAGTGTGCGACACACTCGCTGTGCTAAAAGACTGAAAGTAACCAAAACACAGTGGCTGGGCAAACTTTCCATCCAAACCCATGGATTGCATTCTCTTAGCATCTGCTTTCGACATTTGCAAGCCTTGCCTCTGTCCTGGTGGAAAAGTTCCTGGAAATAATATTCTTCTATAGAATACAGAAATGCAAACATTCTTGTGTGTTTGTGCGAGGGGAGAGGGTGTCACATAGATGACACGTGGCTATTTATTTCACCCACCACAAATAAAGTTATGGAATTACTCAGAAAAGCAATAAATGAAACGAAGGTCACATTGGTGCCTATGCAATAGATCTTGAAATTTTGTATCTAGATGAAGGAATAATTATGCACTTTGGAAAACTATCAGTGATTTATTGTTTATTATTTGTATGTTTGGAGTCTCATTATTAATTATAATATATTTAGTGTGTATATTATATTTTGAAATCTATAGTATATTATAGTTTCATAAGCATATGTGACACAATGTATAAGAGATTATACATAATGACATATATGTGAATATATATGTATGTGAGATTCATAGAGGCAAGGGGTTGTGGAATTTCAGTTCCAAAGAAGTGACATCAAAAATGTGGTTTAACCCACTCATTGGGAAATAAGATGGCCCATGCAAAAAATATGTCACGAACATCTGATATTTATAACTGTGTTTAAAAAAAAAAAAATCCTGAGTGACAGTTAGCTGTTTAGAGAAATACTTATTTTGAGACATTTTGCCATAGTTTTTTTCTTGTTTACTGTTCTCCTCCAGAGCATCAGGAAAGGACCTGTAACATTGATAAGATGTAAGATTGATAGGATGTGTTTCGAAATTATTTGTAACATTGATATGATGTATTTCAACTTATTGAAACAAGGACACGGTGATTCACCAGCCAGTGGTCTAAAAAATTGGCCCACCAATTAAATTCAGGAGAGCTTTAAGTCTATTTAATCGACACAGTATAAATGAATTACTGCTAAAATTTTACAGGATGGTACCCTGAGTGTGCGCGGACTAACCCTGCCAGGCAAAATTAATTCCTGTGTAATTGCAGCCAGCAGGAGTGAAACATGGGCTAAAAGTCGATTTTTGTGAGACGGGGGAAGCCAGACAGTCCGGGGCTGCAGTCAGTAAGTCCCTGCTCCCTCTTTTGTCCCTGACTTTGCTGAAGCTAAATGAGCAGCAGATAAAAAAAAAGTCAGACACACACCAATGGATGCTTTTCCAAGCCCTTCCATTCTTTCTCCGAAACTGATCCCCTGGACAGTGAGGACTGCCTCTCAGGTCATGATTTTACTTCCAAGAGCAAATGGAAGAAAAAGAAAAGGTCTCCAGGTTCCAGCCACGCTGCACAGACAAGTGATCTTTTACTAATACTGACGTCTACTTAAATGATTCAAATCGCCTTTGCCGGTTAATTATATTATTATGAATGTTCTAGAAATCCGTCTATGAGACTCACAGTAGGCTGCGAATTGAGATGGAAATATCTTGGAATGATTTAAAAGAACCATGGATCGTGGATCAAATGGCAAAGTTAAATGTATCTACTTATCACATATGGGCAGGTAGGTGAGGTTTTTCTCAGCCTTAGTGCTGTTCGTATTTTGGGCCAGATAACTCACTCTCTGTGGCTGGGCTGTGCTGTGCATTCTGGGTGCAAAGCCGCGTCTCTGGTCTCCACCCACGAGATTCCAGTAACATCTCCTCCCTCCCAGTTGTGACAACCCAAAGGGTCTCCAGACATTGTCGAATGTCCCCTCTGGGACAAGCAAAATGGCTCCTGTTTGCAAACCTCTGCTCTGAATGTAACGTTTTTCTGAGTCAGCCTGAGCCTGGGTTTTTTGGCATTTTCCATTGTGCCTGATTCATTTCTTTGTCTTTCTCCCTTCCTTCCTTTCATTCTTTTTTTTAAACTGAGACTGAGACTGAGGTTAGGATCACCCCAATTTTAAAGCTTCATTTCCAGAGTTCTCATTCAGTGGATCCTGGGCAGGGCAGACGATGTGCAGAATGAACAAGCCCCCAGGATGCAGACGCCCCCTGCTCTTTGACATCAGACCCTTTTCAGGCCGATGGATGGGTGACTTCTCTCAGGAGAGCACCTGCATGTCACTGTTAATAATTAACTCCTTCCATGGTTCACCTTGGAGTAGACATCACGTCTGGACTGGTCCAGCTCAACCATCTCTGTGAGGCCACACCGAGATTTAGATCTAAGGGAAAGTCCTACATTAGCAGTTAGCGTGATGCCCTTATTCTGAAATCTGGGGTTCGTGCCCGGGAGGTGGCTGGGCTTCCAAGTAGGGGCCCCTCATGGAGTGTCACCTTACGAAGTGGCACCTCCCCTGTGCGCCGTGGCGTTCACAAGGGCTTACACCTGCTGGATGCCACGACAGACTACAACCAGCCTGCTTGTGGTGGCGGCACGGTTCACACTTTCCATCTTGTTGTGCACAGTCCACACCGCACGCCAAGGCAAATGAGTTTTGCCTCAACCACCGAGGCGACAAAATGTGGTCGGTATTATTACTGTCATTAATATCATGACAAGTTCATTTTGGAGAAAAATAAATTGAGGTCAGAGAGGTCAGGCTACACACACCACAGCAACTTCGGTCGTTGACTCGAATTCTCAAAGCCCGGACATTCCCTCTTTAGTTGTGATGTAACTTTTAATATCCGTTAGGACATTTTTCTATGTAGAAATTGCTCATCTGGTTCCTAAAGGGCCAATTAAATGCGAGAAGGTGACGGATGAGAATACCTGGCTTCATTTTTATCTTTCATGAACTCTGCGTAAGATCAGTGGAAAAAAAAAAAAAAGTAATATTCTTGAAGACCATTCTAAACGACCCCATTTTCCCCAGATCCTTGTACAGGAACATTTAGAAAGGAAATAAACTAAAATAATCAAGTTTTCCCCTGCACAATTTCCAAATGCCTTTTTTTTTCATTTAGTTTATTTTTTTTTTTGTATTTTTTTAACTGACGTATCGTCAGTTTCCACCATCATGTCAATTGCTGGTGGCCAGCACAATGCTTCAGTCTTACATGAATATGCATATATTCATTTGCATATTCGTTTTCACC
The DNA here is from genome assembly GCF_048564905.1 of Vicugna pacos. NCBI lineage: Eukaryota > Metazoa > Chordata > Mammalia > Artiodactyla > Camelidae > Vicugna > Vicugna pacos. Next base: position 1,872,995 of record NC_133022.1, read on the forward strand.
GCGAGCTATTACAAGATATTGAATATATTTTCCTGTGCTCTACAGTGCAAACTTGTTTATCTGTTTTATGTATATCAGTCAGTATCTGCAAATCTCGAGCTCCCAGTCTGTCCCTTCCCACCCCCTCCCCCCTGGTAACCATAAGATAATTTTCTGTTTGTGATTCTGTTTCTGTTTTGTAAATAAATTCATTTGCTTTTCTTTTCTTTTTTTTTTAGATTCCACATCTGAGCGATCTCATACGGTATTTTTCCTTCTCTTCCCTTGGAATGGATGTGCGAATGTCTTTTTATATTGAAAGGGGAAAAAAGAAAAAGACAAAGCATTTCAAGAGAATGGCGTTGGTACTCAGTTCTGTCACCATCAACCTGCAGGGTCACACCTGGGGGGAACCACCTGGTCTCCATTCACTCCCTCCCTGCAGGGCACCCGGCAGCATGGATTTTCTACCCTTTCCTCGTATCTGGCCAGTCAGAACCCAAGCTCTGGCTCATGCCTCCTGAAGCCAGAAGAACAACAATGTACGCTTCGCTTCCGTGACTTTGTAAATGATACATTCGCAGGGATGCCGCTCCTGTCCAAGAAGCGAGCTGTGAATATTTCTTTGCCTTTTTTGTGCCAACTCTGTGTACTGATGAGGTTCTATGAAATACACGTCTGATTGCCCTCAACGGCCGGGGGAACGTATCGGAGGAAGGAAATGGAGGGATCTGTTCAGTTCATTCTGGAAACAAGGCTACTTTGTCACCTTAGATGTCTCATTGACAGGGAGGAAGCCTGAGACGGAAGCTTAACCTCTCACAGGCACACAGAACAGTGGAAAATAATTAGGCAGACGGAAGAAAGGCTATGTGAGTGGCCTCCCATCATATCTGGCCAGAAAGTAGTCTAGAATCCCACTTCGACTTACCACTGCCCTTGTGTCTTTCTCTTCTTACTTCTTTCTCCATCAGATGCAGAATCTGTCTTGAAGGAGATTCAAGCACAAGGTGCTGAATTTCCACGCAGATCCACAGACGAGCCGTGGACACCATTCAAGTTTCTACCCCTTCTGCTCCAGCAACCCTGAGCACCACTTCTCCGCGTGTACCTGGCGGGTCTGGGGTCCCCAAGAACCTTCCCAGAAGTCTGCTATGGCAAAGCTACTTTCAAAATAATAAAAGTTATTTTGTTTTGTTTTGTTTTGTTTCTCTCTCTCCGTCTTCCACAAGTGAAATGTGGCATTGCTCAAGGGTATGACGCATCCTGCTTCAACAGCTTGGCGACAGAAGCAAATCTGAGAATCTGATGAAGCCAGATTTGCGAAGTGTATGTAAAGCAATGTTATTCCTCTCGATACATATTTTCACTTTAGTCATAAAGCTGATTTGTGTAAAGTGTGCTCTCCTTTAATGAGTTTCTTATTATTTTAAAATACAATTTATCATGCGTGCAGTCGAAATTTCTCATTTTAATTTCTAATATGGTTAACTCGGATGGATGTACCCTTGTTTTTTGTTTGTTTGTTTATTTGTTTGTTTGTTTTTAAAGAGAGGAAAGGGTTCCTGAACCCAAAATGTTTAACAGCAACTGACATAGGACATTTATCACTCAGCTTCTCATTTTGTTTAAATGCATAAGCCGTTTTCCCATTTCTAAAGTAAGAATATTAATTTTGCCAACATCAAGAATCTTGAGTTGCTTCTCAATATTTGTTACCTCCCAAGCAGATCCATGACCCCCAGCTGTTCCTGGGGAACCATGAATGATCTTTTTTTCTTTTTTAAACTTTTTCTCAATCAGTTTTTTTTTAATAGCTTTATGTTTTTTTTTTTTGAATTTATTATTGTATCACTTAATTATTTTATTTTGGTCAGGGGGAGGTAACTAGGTTTTTTTATTTTTTAGAGGAAGTACTGGGGATTGAACCCAGGACCTCATGCATGCTAAGCAAGCACTCTAGCACTTAAGCTATACCCTCCCCCTAACCATGAATGATCTTGCCAGGAAATACCTCCCAGGTACTTTTTTACACTCAAATTTCTTGTTGGCTTCCCAACTCAATTCCTTGGTGTGTAGTTACCTGGTAACTCCTTTCAAAAAAGCCTCTGCAGCTTGGTAACAAGCTACCATTCATCTCCTTATTTCCAACCTCATTATAGTCAGAATTCAGGCTCCTTTTATACGAAAAAAGGTACGGGGTGTGGCTGGTTGTTGCAAACTTCTTGGTATCGGAATCCTTTGTTCTTGCACCTGTCCCTGTGGGTCAGGTCATGGTGCCCCTGCAAACCTCCAGCAAAACAATCGTTATTTTTTCATTCTGCAACTTGTTATCTTTATATAGGTGCAAAAGTGTTAATATCCTTAAAGGTCAGAGCCTTGAATTGATTTACGTGCATCATGAAATGATTACCACAGTAGGTTTAGTGAATATCCATCAACTTAAAGAAATAGAAACATATATATACTTTGTTTTTCTGGTGATAAAAACTCAGGACTTAATCTTTTAACTACTTCATATTTAGCATATAGCAGAATTAACTGTGTTAATTTGCATAACATCCCTCGAACTCGTTTGTCTTATAACTAGAATTTTATACATTTTGACATCCAGTGCTCTTTCCCCCACACCCACCTCTGGTAACCACAAATCTGATCTTTTTTTCCTATTAGTCTGTTTGCTTTTGAAGTATAATTGAGCTACGACACTCTGCAAGTTTCTGTTCCAGAACTAATGATTCTATGTTATTGTATCTCTCAAAATGATCCCCAAAGTCTAGGTACCACCTGCCACCGTACAAAGATATTATATGATCCTCGACCTGTACTCCCCACACTGCACATTCCTACCCATGACTCAAAAAAGCGTTGTCACGTTTTATTGACAAATATTTTTAACAGATCAAATTTGTTAGTATCTCTACTGATCGCGTAAGTCTTTAAGTGTAGGGAAGATACTGAGTTCACAGTGATGGATATACGTTTCTCAAAATTTTAATCATCATTTGAAAGCCCACACTGTATCATGGCAACAAATGCTGTCAAGTGCTTTTCTTGAAATGACAGGCTCACTCTGCTAAGTTTTATGAAACTATCTGCTAAAGCATTAGTTTAGCTGTCAGTCATTCTTTCCAGCCAAAATAACGTTCCTGTAAAAAAAAACGTCTAGCCCAGCTTGCAACTCAAATAATTCCATCTTTAGGTCTGCAAGACATTAAAGGTGTTTCATAAAATTAGTTGTTTTTGCTTCTTCATCTTGGAGATTCTTACCAAGGAATTTTTATTTCCCAACTAAAAGTGTGGTCGTGACTAGAACAGAGACTGGCTAGCCGAGATTGGTGACAGTGGCTTCATTTTTGCTCAGGGCCCAGCAGCGTTGGCCACGTCGCTTTTGCACAAAGAGGCCGCATGCCAACACAGTGAAGAAAGAAGAATGAGACATCTGAGTATGGCTGTGACCGCAGCTCAGAAGGACCTGGGGACACTCGGGGCGCACAGGCTGAGAGCTGCTGCTCTGGGACACGCACCGTGATGGTCCCTGACATTTAACAGGGAATGCGAATTCCCAGTTCACCGAATTGGGCCAAGCTCTTCTCTCCAGTTTATAGCATCTTCGATAGCACATGACTGATCGTTCTGTAACACAGGAAACTCCTGCTGCATAACTTTGCTGGTTTAAAAATACCTCCCTTTTTATTTTTGTTAGACATTCCCCATGCATAGTTTTATCAATGCCCTATTAATGAATGCCTCCCCACGTCCTCTCCAAGTTTTACACATGATTAATATTTTTTTAAAAATATTGGCTGATTAAATAAGCAAAAATGACCCTGATTTCCCATTGTTTTAGCTTGAATTGCCTTGATAAATGGAGAGATTGAGTAATTCATCTTGTATTGTTCATTTGTATTTTTTTTTTTTTGCTCTGAATTGAATGGCCATATCCTTTTTCCATTTTTCCCCCCTTGGGTTGATTATGTTTTCCTTACTAATTTCTAAGGCCTTTGAAAACATTTTGCATATGAATTCTACCCACTTTTTTTTCTACTGAAAACATTTTATCCGAATCTTTTAAATGTGTTCATAATTTCTTACCTTTGACATCATTTAAAGTTGTTAATAATTCTAATATTTCTCCTCAGCTCTATCTCTGGCTTCACAAAGCTCTATGAATCCACAGATTTAAGAAAAAAAAATCATGTGTTTTCATCTAATAATTTTGTAGATTTTCCTTCCTTTTTATGTTTAATCTACATAACATTTATTTTTAACTATGGCACGGAATATCCTTAAGGGATAGACTGTCAAACCTTTTATTGTGAAACATCTGTTTTTTATGTGTTTTCCACGTAAGTTCTATAAAGTTACGTCTTGTCTTAATAAAGAAGGGAGGTGAGAGGAGTCTCCAAAACCTAAAGAAACTGAAAATGACTTGGAGGAAAAAAAAGAACCCACAGAATAATTCGAGTTGAAGTGACAAAGAATAAAAAAAGAAAGTAATTCACCAACAGAGCCTGTTTCCTTTCGGTGAGATTTAGAAATTAAGATTAAGGAATGAGGCTTCGGGCATGCGGGATGCTGTATATAGTCTGTTGGTTGGCACGAAAATATATTTTTTTTAATCATAAATGGGCAATAAAGTTTGAAATTTGAATTTACTATTTACTGAGTTTTTTTTTTTCTTAACCTTTTGATTTTATATTTTGTAACTTTTCTGCTAGAGGGAGACCTTGGCTTCTAACAGCACTAATGCATTTTCTTTCGTGCTTTATCATTCAATATAGTGATGGGATTCGCCCAGAAGACCTTCTGGGTGGAGAGTCAGATTCATTTGTGTTTCTTCCTATTCCTGGAAACGCACCTGCTAAGGATGGGCGTGTGTTTATTCACTTCCTTAGAATCATTTTTTTCCTACCAAAGGGGTAGGTAGGTTCCTTATCTGATGTAGCATTAAGTTGACTTGCTTCTTTCTGTTTGGGGATTGGCTGTTTCATACTGTTGAATACATCACACATTTACACGTTCCAAAAGGCAGCTCTCTAGGAATTGCCATCCTCAGCGGAGTTTGGGTCTTCGATTTATCACTTCTATTCCAACTCCCCCTTAGTTTGTAATCCTATCAATCGGTGTTGATGAAATCTTCGTCACTTTGAGGGCAAATCAACGAATAAATGTTCATGTTTTCATTTTCCCCGAGGTTTCTTCTATAAATGTAAAATGCTCTCCACCCTTGTCTCGCCCACATTTTTCTCTGCTTTGCTTAATGAAACATCCTGCATAGAAATAATCCTTATATTTTTGAAGGCCATGAAGTACTTCATTGGATGAACGTCCATGCTTTATTGGAAATGTCCCAGTGGATGGTCTTCCGGGCTGCTTCCAAAAACTGGCTGTTGCAACTAGGTTCGGCTCCATAGTTGAAAATGAGGCTAATTTTAATTGATTTTTTTTCAAGGGGCTTATGTGATGCTTCTGTGTCTTTTGCAGCAAAAGCTTCTCTATTCTCTACAATATGAGTCTGGCCCTGTGGCTGAAAATTTAGCTTCAGTCCTCTCTCATATAATTTGACATATTTATCATAACTAAGTAGCTGGTTTTGAGTTAAAAATAGACAAGTAATATAACTTTTTTTTTTTATTGTGGTGTAGTCAGTTTACCATGTGTCAATTTCTGGTGTGGAATCTAAAAAAAAAAAAAAAGATAAACAAACTTATATATAAAACTATATATTTTTAATTCCAACTTAGAACACCAACCTCTTTGTGACTCATGGAGAAATTTGAGGTTAATTTAACAGTGAAATTACAAATCTGCCTCCTTTCATTAAAACCATTTAATCCTGCATTTAGAGAATGTCTTTGTTAAACTTTGCATTCGTAATTTGATCTCAGTTACTTGCCAGAGCGTTCTCAGATCCCTTTTATACACATCCTTTGACCATTCACTCCTTAAAACATGTTTAGTCTCATTCATTTGAAATGGACTTCCATCGGGCTAAGATATGCACGTTGGCCCATCCAGCCGTAACAGTTCTATGAAAATGTAAATGTACTTCTGATTATGAGAATTGCATTCCCTTCCCTGCTGTTTTCACTGCAGATTCATTTAAAAATATTTTCTGTGACTAGTATATGTGTCAAAAATATGCCGTTATTTTAATATATTTTGTAGAGCTTTCGCAATCATTTGTAAATGATACAAATTATCCTAAAAGGTTAGAAGATGGAGTGTGAGATGCTAGCCATGAATATAAATTTCACTCTGTAGACGTCTTTTGTTCAGTTTAGCTCTTATATATATATATACATTTTTTACATTTTTTTATTGAGTTATAGTCATTTTACAACATTGTGTCAATTTCCTATATATTAACAATTATATGTATTGCAAAAATCAAGTATTCTCTTTTTTCTCCCACAGGTGAACGTTTCTGAAAAATAAAAATATAAAAAAAAAAAGAGGTAACAGGTTGCTTTCTGAGTCTGTTTTTACAAGTTCCTCTAAGTGTTGCCCAAAGAGACATTCCAAGAAACACTATTATTCAAGAACTGAATAAATGTCCCTTTTTTTTTTAAAGCCCATTTCATTGTCAAAATTTTGTAAAATGCTGCTACTCAGAGGTTTATAATAACTGGTGACAACTCTGAGATTTTTGCCAGTAAATTCCTCTGTGTAACTTTGTCTGACACACGCAACTGAAAACTGAGCACAGTGGTTTCCTTCCAAGCAACTTTTTAGACGCTTTCTTTTTTCATTTGAACTATACATATTGGGTGATTAAGGATACATTCTCATTCTCTCTGCATTTCGAAATACAGAGTTTTATGTCAGTGGGAGATTTCATACCAGGATTAGCAACAAAAGCAAAAATAAACATTAAAAAAAAATAGAAAACAGAAAAATTCCCAAATATTTGACCCTTAAGAAATAGTCCAACATATTGATTGGAATCTTAATGATCACATGTTTAAAATTAATCCTAGGATTTTCATCGGCAATGAAGTCTTTTCTCAACAATGTACACCAAGAATCCACTTTGTTTAGCTGATCGGGGGGTCGAATTTCACTTTTTTTTTTTTTTTTTGCTATTGTAACAATGCTTTTCCAAGGGCTGTATACATTTCTAGTTTCTGTGAAATTAAATATCATCTAAGAGCTGAAGGGACTCTCTTTCCTCGGCCTCTGGAAATCAGATTTTCCTCTTGTGCACGGGAGAGAAAAAAAACGTTGAAATATTCAAAGATTCTTCACGCTTCAAAGCTTCGAGAAGGTAAGATAGCCCCAGCTAGTCGCTGTAAATTACCATATCAAATATATTCAAAGACAAACTGCAGGGTTACTTTTTTTTTTCCTCTTTCTGCCTGAGGATAATAAAGAAGGAATTTTCAAGTATAAACTTAAATATTCAGATTTTTATTCAGTGTTATTGATAAACTCCATTATGACCCAACTTGAGCCAGAGTTTCCAAGAAAAGGAAGAAGAATGGAAGAATGGGCATGGCTTTTGTGGTTCGAACTCAGTTACCCAACAAGCTACGTGTTTTTTTTTTTTTCCTCTCTATAATTAGACTCTCATGAGCCTCTAATTTTTTTTTTCACGAGCCAAGACTTTTCTAAGAAAATGCAATCAAACTCAGAGATTTCTCAGCTCTTTCAAATTGTCATCTTTCCAGGTGTTTAGGCACCTGTTACCTCACAACCTGTAGGGACGATCTCACCAACTCTCAGTCTGCAGGGTCTCACTCCTCTGTGACCTCACTCCTCCACGTGGACGCTGACTTGTGTGGCCCTTACGTGTATCACCAGTGTCTCCTGGGGGACACTCAAGTCTTTGGGATATTCCATAATGTCCAACCCACCCACTCCCAATCCAATAGTCCCTTGTCCAGGCCAACGGACCATGTCAACAGCTTTGTCTCAGCTAATCGTGGAGTTAAAGGCCAAAAGAAGGATGCTGTGTTAACTCGTGAGCATGAGTAAGGGTGTTGCCTCCAGCCCTCACAAGTCTAGACTTTTCCTTCACCACTCACACAATATGTCAATAACGCCACACACACAAGAGACATCTCTTGGGTTTCCATCTGCTGGACCACCTCAGTAACCAAGACCACCCCACATATCCCCAACCCCAAAGAGAGAGTGAGAATTCTTACCACGCCTTCCCGCAGGAGTCATCACTGTCATGACCGACCCCCCGAGATCTCTCTCCATGCATTGACTCTCTTCTGCGGGTCTCCCTGGTTCCCTCCCCAGCAGACAGTAGAAAATTGTATGACATCACAACTGGTTCTTAAATTGTTTTGTGTTGCCAACGTACCCCCAGATATAAGCATCAGACGTTAAAATTTACAACCTTTGTTTTCAAGTCACACTCTTGTATTTCCCATCCTGAGGTGGGAAAAGGTTCCATGACCCAAGTTGGCCATGAAGTGAAACGGGGCAGGTAGAAAAGAAAAAATATATATATATTATTAGAAAACAGAAAAGTCACGAATAACACAGAAAATTTCTTACTGTCAAATTCGATGGCTGTGGTAACTATGCTATGATTTCTGGGTAATTTATATATATTTATATATAATATTTATATATATTTATATATAATATTTATATATATTTATACATAATATTTATATATAATATTTATATATATTTATATATAATATTTATATACAATATATATTTATATATAATATTTATATATATTTATGCATAATATTTATATATATTTATATATTATATATATTTACATATAATATTTATATATTTATATATAATATTTATATATATATTTATATAATATTAATATTTATATATAATATTTATATATATTTATATGTAATATTTATATATATTTATATATAATATATATATTTACATATAATATATATCTTTATATATAATATTGATATATTTATATATAATATTGATATATTTATATATAATATTGATATATTTATATATATTTATATATTTATATATAATATTTATATATATTTATATATTTTTATATAATATTTATATATCTTATATAATATATATTTATATATAATATTTATATAAATTTATATATAATAATATATTTATATATAATATTTATATACATTTATATATATTTATATATATTTATATGTAATATATATTTATATATAATATTTATATATTTATATATAATATTTATATATTTATATATAATATTTATATACATTTATATATAATATTTATATATAAATATATATATATTACCCAGAAATCATAGCATAGCTACCACAGCCATCAAATTTGACAGTAAGAAATTTTCTGTGTTATTCGTGACTTTTCTGTTTTCTAATAATAAGCCTTTGGTTATTTACTTCCCTTGAGCTTTAAATTTTTCACGTATGAGATAATAATATTGACGAATGGTCGTTTCTGTATACTGAGTGTTTCCTCTTCTTTATGCCTATGATCCTGTCCGGAAACCCAGTGAGATCCGTGCTCCTGTCTTCATTTTGTAGGACGTGTGAAGTAATTCACATCAAGGGCTCTGGTGGCACAAAATAGAGGCCATAAATGTTAACTACTCACAAGGCAGTGAACGTAAAACTTGACTAGAGGGCGAACTAACTCTTAAAGTACATGTGTTTGAGCAATGTTTATTTGCCTTGATCAATTCTAAAAGAGATAATGTCTGCTACATTTATCTCCTGGGTCTCACTGTATCTATAAATGAGCTACGGCTTCGTTTTCCTTTTTTATTCTTTTTCTCCTTTTTTGGGATGGTTGTGATTAAGGATTCCTTAGTGCTAATTTACAGAATAAGAGGACAGTTCCATTAGGAGTGACCTCATTATTTGACTTCTGCGATTTATTTTGGGAAATTTATTTTTCCTAAGCTTTCCAGGCGGTGAACACAGTTCTTTCTATATTTTCGAAACAAAAATATTCTTCTGAAGCTTGAAACCATAGAGCTCTCTTTGATCACAGCATCATTCTTCTATCATTTGTGTTGGGACTAATGCAGACATTGTCGCTTGGCCCACAGAGGATCATCTAAATGCAGGAGCAGTAATTCCCTAGGGACTGGACAGCTAAAATATTGTGATCAAGGCGTGGAAGGAGACGGGGTTGAGTGTTAGAGTAGCGGTCAGCTAGGGCAACTTCCTGCTAATCCCAAGTGTTGTGAGCGCTGGAGAAGGTCTGAAGGGTCTACCGTCATGCTTTAAATCAATGCCATGGATCAGCAAATCAGAATATCCAACAGAAACCAGAGGGGGGATGGATAAGGGCATGCCGTTGTTTGTGTGTGTGCAGAGAAAGGCTTCCATGCTTCCTTTAAGGATTGCTTCCTGGTAGAGAGGCCCTGATTACTTCCTGATAGAGGATTTCCTGGTTACTTCCTGATAGAGTTTCTGATTACTTCCTGATAGAGGATTTCGTGGTTACTTCCTGGTAGAGTTTCTGATTAGTTTCAGATAGAGGATTTCCTAATTACTTCCTGATAGAATTCCTTATTACTCCTGATTGAGTTCCTGATCATTTCCTGATAGAGAGTTCCTGATTACTTCCTGGTAGAGTTCCTGATTACTTCCTGATAGAATTCCTTATTACTCCTGATAGAGTTCCTGATTACTTCCTGATAGAGTTTCTGATTACTTTCTGGTAGAGTTCCTGATTACTTCCTGATTGAGCTCCTGATTATTTCCTGATAGAGAGTTCCTGATTACTTCCTGATTGAGTTCCTGATGACTTCCTGATAGAGAGTTCCTGATGACTTCCTGATAGAGAGTTCCTGATTGCTTCCTGATAGAGAGTTCCTGATGACTTCCTGATAGAGAGTTCCTGGTTACTTCCTGATAGAGTTCCTGATGACTTCCTGATAGAGAGCTCCTGATGACTTCCTGATAGAGAGTTCCTGATGACTTCCTGATAGAGTTCCTGGTTACTTCCTGATAGAATTCCTTATTAGTCCTGATTGAGTTCCTGATTACTTCCTGATTACTTCCTGATAGAGAGTTCCTGATTACTTCCTGATTAATTCCTGATAGAGAGTTCCTGATTACTTCCTGATAGAGAGTTCCTGATCACAAAACCAGAACAATGTGTAGAAGAGTATCAGGAAATCCCAGTTATGGGGTGGGAGGAAACACATTTTGTGGATTGTTTGCTAGGTAACCAGCTCTGACCTGTGTACATTTATTCCAGTTTTTTTGCATTTTGTGAGTGAGTGGCCTTAAGAAACATAAAGACTCTAAGAGAAGGTGAATGCCTGACATTTCAGATCTTTTATTTTATTTGTTTTTTAATTTATTTCTCTCTCTCTGCTTCCTCTTGGTGACACACTGCATACCTCCCTGGGGAGCCTTTTTACCAGCCACCATCCATCAGTGGCTGGAGAAGTCATTTCTTATTATCCAGGCATGACGGTCTTGTGTGGTTGGCATGGAAATAAAGTTAATTAAGCCGAGCTCTTGTGCAAGTGTCCTGTGATCATTTCATCAGAGTCTGTACAAAAACTCCAGCTGGTAATGTGTCTAATATGAATTCCCTGTGCAGAGTAAGCATCTTCCAAACTGACAGCATTAAATGAAAAACATCAGTGTATGGCCCCCGTCACGTCAAAGCGTGGCTGGACTGAAGACATATTAGAGTTTCACTTACTTCTTCCCTTCCCTTCCCTTCTTTGCAAAGGTCTCACACACTGGCCAGGAATAATGTTAATCACATTGATGGAATTATCATAAGAGAAAGGTTAGTACCTAGCGATGGTATTAAATGTCCCGATGTACACATGATATGTCTATGGGAAATCAGATTTTATTTGGAACCTGATTTGCTTGTGAGGCGATGCTATCTGCTTGTCAGTGGCTTAAGGGCAGAACCAAGTAGAAATACAGAAATGCCAATGTTCTCAGTCCGAGAATGGGGCAGGTCAACAGAGGACAGCTCGTGTGTGTCTGAAGTCCGCTGCCAGTGGAGAAAGCTGGACTCGGGGAAGGCTATGGTTGTGTTCAGAGTCGCCGATGTCCAACTGACAGCTTTGCCTGTGAACATTCTGATGATATAAACAAGTCGGTAGGAGCAGATGGTAGAAGACGGTAGGACACACCTCATTTCACTACGCCTCGCACTCCACAGTGGAAAATAAGACAAACCTGGGGAGAAAATAAAACATGAGAAAGAATTAGGCAGTGGTTTTAGGAAGAATCATCATTCGTTAGCCATGGTCCAGCCATAAGCCCAAGATTTTAAAATAGGAGGTTGGCTCTTTGAAGATGGTAACAAACTAAAAAAATGGAGTCATAATTTCTGGGTTCTTAGGAACATAATCATTAGCCAGTGACCTCATAGGTAGAAACTATACAGAATCCATTTGTCTGAGGCAAGCATTTGGTCACAGATGAAAAACAACTTTAAATCTGAGATGCTGGGGCGTTTAATTTATCCTCCCACAATCTGAAATTCCCACCCACCGTAAAGTCAGGACGTGACACAGGGTCGGTGGAGGGGTCTTGGCTCACAGATAAGCCAACATGACCTTGGCCGCCAAGAAAGAAGAGTCAGCAAGCCAACAGCTGACAGGACATGATGGATGTGAGTTAAAAATGCTGTCTTATTGTTGTAAGTGACTGAAGGGAACGTTTGATGGATTTGGAAACACAAATTTTAATCTCATATGTGAAAAATGAGATGCAGAGTAGCATCATTCATTAAAACGGACCTTGATGTGGTTAGGATAAATGAAATGATGGCTTTTGGAGTTACCCCATCTAAGAGATTGGTGGTCGCTATGCCTACTCATTCTTATGCTCAATTTCCAAATTGAAAAATAAGCGGGCTTAGATTTCCATGCAAGGAAACGTGTAAAAACAATCCATATAACCTCCCTCTAAAGGGAAAGTGTTACATCATCATCATAAGTGAAATTGAATTACATAGTATGCATTCACAGGAGTACTTTTGTCGTCAATAATTAATTGTCTTTTATAATGTCTCCCTAGTGAAAAAACAAACATATTAGTATATCTAACCACGTTTTTTGTTTCCCTGAGTTTTCTGGTTTGCAGAGGACATTCCGGAGTTTTTAATGAATGTTTATTGAGCTGCAAATATCTCTTTCACATCAGATAGTTATCTTGTCACATGGTGATCAACCAGTCGAAATCGTTTGACGTTAATCAGTTACCACCAACAATGACTACATTAGCATTGAGGATTAAAAAAAAAATAGACATGTTCTCCAATTACTCTTAACTTATGTTTTCACGCAAGTTTTTTTAAGTAGGAACATAGGAGTTTTAGGAAGGTCACTTTTATCTTTGTTCACTGAGAGTATTTAAAATATGTTGGAGACATATTTCTGTTTCTGCAGAAAACGTTCTCCGTCACTTTTAGCAACGGGACTTTGCAAACGTTCACGTGACTTTCCACTCTGATGACTCTGAGACTCGAAAGACCTACCAATTTGATCTTTGCTCCCGACTCTTCCCACGGGGACATTTGATTTTCTCCGCTGCTGTTTATTCTTTTGATATTTTTGACCTGAGCAGGTTGATCAGAAGTTGTTCTGAAGTGAACGCTTTCCTTGGGGAGCAAGTTGTAAGCCATCAGTTTGGCGTCAGAAGACCACGCTGACCCCAGAGTTATTCCTTAGAGCGAAAGGCTTCAATGATATTTGTCTGTTACATGTTTGTAATAAACAGAAGTTAACTGTACGTACAGAATTGTATAAACAGAATTTAACTATAGATATGAAAAAAAGGTACGTTTCATAAAGTTTATTTAACCGTCCCAAAGCAGTTTTTCTTTGTTTCTGAAAATTCATTTCCTTCATCTCTCTACTGGTTGAAATTAATTCCCTATAAGGGTCTCAATTTATCCCTCTATTTGGTGGAAATTCACTAAAAAAAGGAATTCTGAATCTGAACTAGAATCAGCTAACTCCCATCTGTAACTTTTCAATTATCACAGGGGGTTTGAAATTTGAAAATAAATGAAAGGTTTTCAGGAAGATTATGTACTGTAACTATTTAATAAGCACCAGTACTGTGAGTGATTGCTACAAAAAAAACAAAAAACAAAAAACAGAAAACAACATTGAAATTCAGGCACGAGAACATTGATACTCATTTTTTTTTTTTTGGTAAAGATTTCCATTTGTCTCATTGCATTACCAGAAATTACTCACTTCAAAATGTTTATTCAAATCCTCCTTTATTATTTTCTTTAACCTATTTTTAGGACCAAGTCAGCAGTTTTGATGGAGAAATAATCCATTATTTTCCTCAATTTGATTTTTAATAGCATAGTACGTCATTTCAGTGCAAACAATTTCTGACTTTTTTTTACCTTCAGCATTCACAGTATCTATGACCTTGAACAAGACAAATATTCCTTACTCTGTTAATTATATAGGACACTTAAACTAATAATAATAGGATGTTAGATTTAGCAGTGACCACGTGCAGTCAGCTAGACAGCCCCACCAATTCAGATAATTCCTTTCATTTTTTAAAAATTTATTTTCATTTATTTATTGTATTTTGGGTTTTTTTGGGTGGGGAGGGAGGAAATTACGTTCATTGATTTATTTTTGGAGGAGGGACTGGGGATTGAACCCAGGATCTCGTGCATGCTAAACACGCGCTCTACCATTTGAGTTACATCCTCCCCCTGCCTGATAACTTTTAAATAATCATCTCATTTTTCTCCAGAAGATTTCTAACTTTATAGTATTACAGAATACGTAATATGTGTGTAATATAAAGTTTTATTTGAGAACTGGTCTGGAAAGTTGAATAGAAAACCATGAAGTCATAATTACGTCCCACGGAAACACAAAATAAATTGTAGGTAACTTACAGGACTGCATTGATAAATAAATAAAGTAATGAAAACTTGCAATTAAATATTTTATTTAATACCTATGTAGCTGCCAAAGGCCAAGGAAGGAAGAGGACATTAAGACTAAGACTTTATAGATCTTAACAAATACAAAGTAAATTTTTATTTTTCAAAACTATAGAGAACCTTAAAAGGCGAGAGATCCAGTTTTGTGGTTATTGAAAAACTGCTACTAAAATTGGCAGGGAAATAAAAATAACCAAGAATGGTTAAGTAACTCTTGAAGAGGAAAAAAATCTAAAGGGATTGTGCACCTCTTACCAAAACTTATTTGGAATTGGAAGTAATTAAGATGGATAGGGACAGAAGAGAAAAATTGACAAACAGCATGAAATAGAAATTTTATAGATAGTCATATAAATATGTAATTACTTAATTGACCAAACAACACATGCAAAACCAGTGGGTATCACTTGTCCTCCTAAATTAGACATAAATTCCAGAAAAAACAGAGTCCAGGTTTATCTTGAAGCAAACAGTGTTTGCAAATCTGGGTTCCGTGCTGTTCAGCTGTGATGGGCAGTCCATTCGGGTGGAGACGGGGAGAAGGGGGTGAGCAACTTTCAAAGCACAAATCTTAGAAGCTGCAACTGGGAGACCCTCAGGGGACTGGATGACCCTTGCAGCGTGACCACACGTCCTGGTAGTTTGATGGCACTTTTCCATGATGGGCTGTCATCGGAGATTTTGCATCAATAGGAATTGTCTGCTCATGACTTTTCTGAGAACACAGAGTAGCTGACTGATCCACAGGTCCGTTGTGACTGCCTGGCTCCATGTTATTTGGGGTCCCTGTTAGCCACAGGGGGTCCTTTTTCTATATCCTTTCCTTACAGACTTTCTCTTATTTTTGTGTTTCCTTAGGGGATTTTAATTTATTTTTTTAACACACTGCAGTGGAACAAGAAAGGACAGACTTCCCAGCAAAGCTGCTGGACCAATTACACATCCACAGGAAAATTAAAGGTGACGGCTGACCCCCAACCTCACACCAAACATGAAATCAATTTGGGATGGATCATAGAAATAAACGTGCAACTTTCAGGGCACAGGGTTGGAGAAGAACTCAGAAGCTGTGACAACCTTTCACATGAATAAGGAAGAAGCAGGTGATCTAACAGGAAAAAAAAAAAAAGGTATCCTGGCTCCTGATAAACATAGGTGGACATTCCCACGCTCCATGCCACCAGCCACTCACAGAAATGCAAATTAAAATCAGCAATTATATTCTGTATAATTATACTCTGTCCCAAAGGCTGCCAAGGTGGAGTTACGTACCATGCACTGGTGAGGTGGGAAGTGAGAACTTTATCACTGCTGGTGGGAAGTAAAATGGGTACAAGGACTTTGTAAAATTGTTTTGCAGCATCTTGTAAAGTTGACGATGCAAATTCCCCGTGTGAGCCACTCTCAGATGCCATCTCTAAGGAGAGGGTTTACAAACTCAAGAGAATCCAGTGTAGGAATTGTAACAGCCCTGTTGACTGGAAACAATTCTGGGCCAACCAAAATGTCCCTCTTTTTGCGTAGCTCCTTCTGCCCAAACAGAGCGGTATCTTACCCACTCCTCCAAGCACTGAAGGCTTGTTCCCAAGACTTCCTTCTGTCTTCTCTAATCGGATTCACTCTAAGTAAACCACAGTGTCTTCTCCTTTCAATATCTCAGAACACGTAGTGAAGTACACACTGGGCACTGTATTGTCTTTAAACTCTTCTTTATTTAAAAGTGAGGCTTTACTAAGTCTGCAAGTCTGTTTCTGTTTTGCAGATGAGCTCATAATGTGTCTTCTTTTTTTTAAGATACCACATAGGACTGATACCATATGGCATTTTTCTTTCTCTTTCTGGCTTTCTTCACTTAGAATGACGATCCCCAGATCCATCCATGTTGCTGCGAATGGCGTTATGTTATCCTTTTTTATGGCTGAGTAGTATTCCATTGTATAAACATACCACAGCTTCTTTATCCAGCCAACAAGCTTATGGTTACTGGGGAAAGGGGAGGGAGGGAATAAATTTGGGAGGCTGAGATTTACAAATGTTAACCACTTTCTATAAAAATAGATTTTTTTAAAAAAGTTTCTTAGGTACAGCACAGGGAACTATGTTCGATATCTTGTAATAAACTTTAATGGAAGAAATATGAAAATAAATATATGTATGTATATGCAAGACTGGGACATTGTGTTGTGCACCAGAAATGGACATGCTGTGATTGACTATATGTCAGTTAAAAAAAAAAATTGAAGCTTAATTCTACCCTGTAATGTGCAAAGAAAATCTCACAGAGGGAGCTTTTTATAAGGATGCTCTGTATTAGGAACAAACACGTTTGCTTAGTGATTTCTCAAGGAGATACCAAGTTTATTGCTCACACTGTCATTTAAGGGATTTCTGGAACCACAGGCCACCAGTTTTCTTGCTGTCTCCACCTGGCTGCCATGCACACGCTCTAAATTACTCCAGATAATTGCACTTCACAAGGGAAAGATGGTAGGTAACCGTTACAAATGTACTTTTAGGGTTGAGAGAGTATTAGAACATTGTTTAATTAAAATTATTTACTAACTCCTTGAGTTAATTTCAGGCTTATAAATTACACGTTTGTCCATTGGATTTCTCACCCACGTTAATGTGGTGATATGTACAATTGATACCTTAAAACATTTATTTAGCACCCACAGTGTATGCATTCCCAGCGAATACTTTTGCTTTTGTTCAAGAACGTTTCTTTCTTTATTTGTTCTTGTCTGTGTATTTTAGTTATAAAGCAGTCACTGTTTCAGTGATGAAACAGCGATCATTTTAGTTATAAAATAGTTCAGTCATAAATTTATGTTAGTTATAAAACAGTTTCAAAATATTTAGCCACAAAATCGTTCCTTTAATTATAAAATATTTTATGTTTTAGTTACGTTTAAGTGTTAGTGAAGTTTAATAGCTATGTTTACATGTTTATTCATTCCGCCCTCTGAGCGAGAAATTCTTGGTGAGATTAACCAAAAGAGCAGACATGTCAGAGGGGGCTGGCGTGTTTCTCGATATGAAATAAGAAACATCATAAGGGGGAGGCAAAAAAGAAACACTGGGAAGATGAAAAATAAAACCCCTGAGTCTAGAACCATCATTTCATATGGAAAACCGTCTAGACTCATGTCATTGTTCAGTGTTTGTGGGTTTTTGTTCACAGCACGAGGCTTGCAGAATTAATGCAGCATTCAGGGACATGGGGATGGATAACTGGGCAGTTTCTGTCACTGAGGGCAGTGGCTCAAAGGGAAAGCTGGCAGGGAACTCAGAATGGAACAAAGAGAGCAGAATCTGTTGTCCCTGCCTGGGGCCACCGTCAAAGCCATGGGAACCCTGCTGGGCTGAGCGTGGCCGGGCGGGACTCCCTCAGAGAGCGCCCTGCCCAGAGTGGATGAGTGTCACAGTGTGAGTCAGAGTCAAGATGAGACGTGACAGGTCCCATCCTCACCATCAATGAGTTTTTCAAATTTGTGCATTTATTTCCTTGTCTCTTTTTTCTTTTTTTCTTTTTTTTTTCCTACTAGACCATTCTAAAATTAGCTCATCTGCCCTAGGGGGAGGAAAAAAATTAGAAATTCAAGTTTTAACTGCAGATCTTCCAGAATTTTTATCTGAAATAACTCAACTCTCCCCCACAAAACACGGCAGAAGTTTTCAAGCTTTAGCTGACATAAATTGCCTCGTATTTTAGTGATCATTTTGTATGCCTGCCTCACCATTTTATTTACAGGGACTTTATTTTAAAAAGCAAGTATTAGACAAAACTCAGCCTGTAGGCTTGACCGCTAAAGTGACAATGGTGAGGTGACCTTTCTCGTTGGCATCTTTAAGGTCATGTAATCGATACATTGTATATCAGCTATCTACCCTTTGTGTAAAGAAAAATAATATTGAAAAGATGATTATTTTAATAGTTTGCAGTTTTCACCCTCCTTCCTCAAAACTGTACTATCTCTGGAATAGTAATCTAGGATACCCAAAAATCTGTATTTGAAAAAAAATCAATCCTTGACCAAATTCCTGCAAAGAACAAGAACAAAAAATGCCCATAATTGTTCTATTCTCGCGCCGGGCTGAGGTCCCAGGACACCTGCTGTAATTGCAAAGCCACATGTTCAGCTTCTTCTTGGCTTCAGGATCTCCTGAGCTCCTCACTTTTCTCCGTACCCTCGAATCCCTGAATTTCATCTTGAAGTCGAGCTGTCTTAGTTCCTGGTTGATGAGAGTTTGAGAGCTGCCCTCTTGGACAGCAGGTGAGAAGGACCACGTAGGGGCGGAGATGCGTGCCAGGCTGTTGGCGCTATGAATACAGGGCATCTTTCCTCACTCTCCAAGGCTAACAACTTTTTGTCAGAGCCCAGGAAACCCCACGATATCTTTCATGCTGTTGCACATGGCAATGTCTTCAAGCATTCGGAGACAATGGCCTTTGGACTTTGAGGGACCTCATTTCTCCCAGTGGATGGATGTGGACTGGATGGAACTTTAGTGTAATTTGCCAGCTTGCTGGCACCGTGAAACCCACCTCTTTGGGGAGACGTCTCAGTGCACGTTCCACGATTTGCTGCTCAGTGTGCTCATCTGGGAAATGGGCATAAAAAATGACACCTGGTTAAGAAGAACATGAGATCCCAAACCTGTGGGCTAAGAAGAGAGCTCTTGCTTGCTCTGCGGAAGGTTGGTTAATTGTGATTTTTGGGTAGAAGGTGGAAAGTGTTGGTACCACACTTGGATGCGCATCTAACAGCTGTGATGGAGGAAAAGTGTACTGTGTGTAATAGAAAACACACCTCTTGTTACAGCGGAGACAGAGTAACCAAGATCCAGAAAGTTTAATTAACTTTGTATCAGCCAAATAGCTTGGGAGGAACAAATCAGGACGCTAGCTTCTCAGTCAGTATCGCTTCCATATTGGAATGGTCATTTATTATTCCATTACAAAAAGCATCTTTTTTTGTCTCAGCCTTGGTCAGCATTGTCCTGGGCCCCTGTAGTGTTGGGCGACCCTTTCAAATCATAGTCTGCACATGATCCATCTTCCTGAAGGGCCCATTTTGCACTCCATGGTAAATTCCGGAATTAAAACAAACAGCCTTGCACGGTAGAGTCGTAACAATTGCTGGAACATTTAAGATCAATCAAAGTCTTGAAGGGTATTTCGCTCTCGGGAGCGCCGGCTTGTGTTTTAAAAATTGCTGACTGCCTTTATTAACAGAACTTTCAGTAAGGAAAAGGGAATATAATGAAAATGATCGCTTTTGTCACTCCTACGTAATTGCACTCGGTTGAGACGTGTGGTGTGTGGAAGCCAGGCTAATAGCCTCAGCTTAACTGAGAAGCTGGCTTTCTTAGGCACGTGGATATTTAGAAACTTTTAGGCTGCCCCAAAGTGTTGCTTGCAACCTGGTTTTCAATTCTCTCTTGGAAGAAAATAATTTTCTATTCGGTGCACCATGCACCCCTCTCTCTCATGTTGGGACAATGAATAAATTCCTCTGTAGGTTTTGTGACATTAGCCCGGTTTTATGATCGCTTTAAATAGCCCTTTCTTGTATTCTTTTTTCTTTTTTTTTCATTTATTTAATTTTATCTTTTTGCCTTTTCTACTCAGTCAAGGGTGGGCTTCGATGCTGAGCTCTGTCTCTTTAAACTCTATACGCACCAACATGTTGTATCTCTTTCCAACATGTTTCCACCTGTTGACCTCAATTTTTCTCCTGTTTTTCAGTCACTTCTCTGAGCTGTCTTCTCTCTCTGTGTTTGTCTCTGTCTCTGTCTCACACACACACACTCAGACCCTGACACACTTTTCTGTCTTTCCTTTTAACCTCTCTGCCTGAGGATTTTCACATAACACGCCATCGTCCAGAGGGAAAGTCAACATGTGTTCCAGACGAAGCTGTGATCCACTGCTAAGGCTTGGCCTCGTATGAGTTCCTGACGTTTTAGAGAGCAGAGATTTGGGCTACAGTGGCCCCAGATGAAAGGGTTCTCTTGAACCCTGTTAATCCGCGTTCCAGGTATCCACACGTAATTCTGGCTCAGTTGGGCAGGCTTTTAAATTTTTTTTGACATCACCTCTGTTACTGCCCCCGTGGGACCCGTGTAACAGACACCTGCAAGGTGTCAATTTCCCTCATTCATTCTTCGACATCCTTTTATAGATTTTATGAGATTGTGACCCTAACATAGACTTGGCATAGAAACGCCTTTTTCCGACTCATCCAGTAAAGAGATGGAGAAATCCAGACGGGTAGATGTGCGAAGGACTGGACTGGATGTAGGTTAAACAGATAACCTTTCCTTTGTGGAAGCTGATTTGTTTGGCCCAAAGCAAAAGCATTTGTGCTGTGATAATGCTCCCTTCTGATAGATTAGAATCCTTTAAGGCTTTTTTAAATGTCTGGTGTGCATTCTTTTGATTTCCCATTTTTTTTTTTCCACCCAACAAACTGCTAAATGGACTGCATTGTGAGGCTCATGTTAAGTCCTATATTTATTACATCAGAAGGCTGCAAAACCTTCCAGGATTTCAGGGAGGGAAAGAGGGACACACATAACTCACCGACACAGCAGAATCAAGATGACACTTGCTTTAAAATGAAGCCTGTTTCATGCAAAAACAAACACCATCCGAATGATACATTCGTCGAATTCTTCAAATCGGAAACATAAAAGCAACACGTTCACTTGCACTTTTTATTGCTGTTGTTCAATTACAAAATCCTGAAAATGTTCGTCTGTAAGGCCAACAGGAAACCTCTTCACTCGGAGCTGCCGCTGGGATGATGTAATTCCATCTGTAAACCTGCAGAGATGTTTTTGCTTAATCCTGCTCTCGGGTAGACAAAACTTTTTGGTGTTGAGATGTTTCAAGCATGACGTGGGGTCGTTACCCCAAAAGGTAAAGACCCCACTTCTTGTGTGATACACGAAAGACAAGTTTACAGCCAGGAGACGGTGCATTGGGAAGCGAAAGATTTTAAAAGGCTTATTTATAAAAAGGAAAGGTACACCCACAAGAATGGGAGGTGGGCTGACCCAAGGATGCACAACAGGGCAATTTGCCCCTTTCTCTTGTACCCTCTTGACTGATTGATGGCTCTTGTCCCTGGGTGCTTAGTCATGCTCGTCCCCTTTTGTGCATGTCGTTACCCATGTGCACACAGAAGAGCCCATTCAGGGGGCAGCTGACCCTCAGTGTTAATTATGATGCAATGAACACTGGGTCACGTGCAGTTAAGTCCTTCCGGCTACTGCACAGTTGCAACCTTCAGGTCTTGCTGGCATCATTTAGAGGAAGTGAAGCCACTGTATGCTGGAGACGGGCACCACACCATCTTCTGGACCCCCTTCCACCGCCCCCACCTTATCTGCCTCCTGCCCCCACTTCCCTAACTGCCTAACAAGATAGGCTCTGATTTCTTTAAGAAGGACGTCTGCTTGGGCGGGTGCGCATGGTCTCCAGCTTGCTTCTGAGGAAGTAAGAGGGAAAGATGACTAAATCTGAGAGGGGACCATTCCCCTGGGTGGCTTTGCTAAAAGGGGAGCTGGAAAAAGGACCTGATGAGATTAAGCAGTTTACCAAAAATGGCATTATTGAACTCAACTTTGTTTCTACTGACAGACTCTGAGTGAGTGATCAGTTTAGTTATTTGCTGTGCTGTTCTCAGTTTTCATGGTAATTTTCTACGGTAAATGGTACATTTCTTACCAGATGCGGCAGATTCTGGGAGGAAATTCTGACAACCTGTCTGCTCGTTGGTGCCAAACATGGAAGGAACTCCAAGACGAGGGACATCCTGTTGGCAACAAGAGGAAACACTCTGCATCTCCCAGGACCAGAAAATTCCATCACCTGATTCTTTTCCGTCTGATTTATGTAGACACTTAAATCCATTAACTGATTTTCTTACTGGATGACCTAACAATTAATCTATTTCTCTTGGCCAGAGATGCCGAAGACCAAAACTTGAAGCATGAAAAGGAAAAAAAAAAAAGAAGTAAATAGTATGGTTTAATTGGTTTTACATCATTTCCTGTCACATCTCATTCAGAAGCATGGACCCAAAAACTCACGTGTGTGTGTGTGATAGACGCCATCTTCCCTGTGAAGTGGCCCTTTTTGCAGGAAACAGGGATGAACGAAAAAGCCTAAGAGTGGTTCCCATTAATTTTGTCATTGATTCACTTTGTCACTGTGTAATTAGCAAATGTGGATGAAACCATCCAAAGGAAATAAACGTCGCCGGGAGGAAGGGGATCCGTAAGCCCAGGGCATTAATATTCCCTTCTATGTCTCATTCGAGATCGGACACGAGGAGGGTGTGGGGACACAACACACAGGAAGGCGGAAGTTAGTTCTGAAATTAATATGCCATGAATCCTTCATTGTCTCCACCTAGAAATAGGCAAAACCACCCGAGATCAACAAATTCTATTTCTCTGCCTTATAAATGTTTGCATCCTCTTCTTCATCCAACAGACATTAATCAAGATTATAAAAATGAATATATATATTCACGTAAGACTGAAGCATTACACCAGAAATTGACACAGCATTGGAAACTGACTATAACTCAATAAAAAAAATAAAGGAAAAAAAAATAAAAGAACAGAAATTAATCAAGGATCCATTATGTCATTATGTTATCGAGCCAAACACAAGGATGAGCACACAAGATAAATGCAAGCTAAAGTTACAATTTTATTTGTTTCATACTTAAAACAAAAAGGGATTTTTGACTATGAATCTATATGTGGAAGCTTGTTTTGTCTAGGGCCACAGTGGGGGAAGCAATGTGCCTGCGCCTTAATTAGGCAGCAGAAATCCATGAGGCGGCCTCCACTTGGCTTTAAGCTATTTACTTTGCATCAGTAAAATCCATAGACTCGGAAGGGGAGCTCAACCGTAATTAAAAGTGATACCAAACTAAACACAATTACCAGTGTTTACCTCATTATGTAATGCCGTTGGCAGCAGAAGTGGAGTTCAGACTAGTTTTCATCCCTGCATTCTGGTTAGACATGGTTTAAATAAAAACAAAAGCCTAATGTAATTGAGTAAGCCATCAGTCCTAAAATCCAGTTTGGAAAAAAATTGCCAACTTGTGGATCAAGACGCCGGGGCTGCGTTATTGCCCATCCTGGGCCACGCCAAAGGCCTTTGGACCAGGAGAACTCCAAGCTCAAGGCTGAAGCCTGAGTGCTCTTTGATATTTTAATTTAGGGGTTTTGGCTCCTGAAGGCTTACATTTGCACGGAGCTTGCCCTGTGCAGTGAAAAACAAAGAGATCTGTCATGGACGGTGAAGGAAGGGCAGTTACGTAAGGCTGTCATTTTCTGTCGTTACAAAGCTGAACATTACTTCCTCGAAAGACAAATCGTGAATGAAATGAACAGTACAAAACATAGGTTTTCTTCTCTTTCTTTATCAGATTAAATGAAATCTTAAAGTTCATGCTGGACTTGGTGCTATGTGCTTGGGATGTAGTGATAAACCAACCTAACTGCCTGGCCTCAAAGGGCACACAATTTTTTAGGGAAAACATACATGCAGTGGTTAGCATCCTGGGTATCACGTATTCCAAACAGGCATGGGAAAGCCGTCGCTAAAGATAAGTTAACAATGATCTGATTAAAGCCTTCTTGGAATGTGCAGAGAAAAAACTAACTCAATCTGTATGCGTGCAAGTTAAGGGCATTTTATCGGGGCATTTTTTTTCGTATTCTTTTAAGCCCAGCATGATGGACTAAGCGACATAGGTTCATTTTGTATTCATTTAGACGATAGAAAAAATTAATAATAACTGGAAAGCTGATCCCAATCTCACAATTCACGCCTCCTTCTCTTCTGAAGTCTTTGATGGACTGTCTTGGCCAGACCATCTGTAAGGTCCCCCAGATACGTGCTTCTTGCTTTGTGGACCTGCTTACACATCCGGGTCCTGGAAAACCCAGCATCATTTCCACCGAGTTCCAGGTGAACACCCTACTGATTTTCAGTTTTTCTGTGCAGATCAAAAACTGTCTCCCCCATAAAGATTATTTTCTTCACCTGACAGGGGTAGTCTGAATCATTCCCTCCACGATTTTGTCTTTTGACTTACTTTCAGAATTTTACCAGTAAAAATTTACTTCATTTATTATTATTCTATGTTCCTTTTTTTTTTCACATTGACGTGTCTGCCTTCCACGACACTGTGAGCCCTTGAGTTCCAAGAATGTGTATAATCTTTTCAACTTGACACCTCATACTTTTTTGGCATAGAACTTAGGGAGCTTTGAGTGAACGGATGTATGAGGCCACGTAAGGCTGGTGTTATTAAATTACTATTCACTTATTAAATACTACGTTAGAGGCATGAAAAACTGACGACTTCTTTGGCAGACTGAAGGATCCGAGAAATCCTGAGATGTTATACAGGTGCATAATTTAACCACCTTCCTCTAGCCTCAAAACAAGCTAGCAAAGGAAAAAGTGACAAGACGTGGATCATTTCACTGCATCTCTGTCAGTCTCACACTGTGTATTAAATAATTCTTTGAGATTTTTAAAAATACTGTGAAAATAACTATTTCTCCAAGGGCAGCTTAATATTTAATTGCTCCATCATTACCGTTCTTATTTTAATAAAACTAGGACTGGGTGTAGCCTTCATTCTAGAGGATAAGAAAGAATAAACTCATGTCTCAAATTTGAATTTAAAATAGATCGCTCCACTCCAAAAAACACTTCATTCCCAGACAATAGTATCACGTCATCCCAATTCAAGAATTCTGTGAGCTCTCATTTTCTGTGTCTAGCAAACTTGCAAAGTAACATTTTAGTTTTACTTCTGTTTAATTTAGCTCCACGTGGAAGATTTCTACTTTTTAACGTCCTTTCATCCTGGTTCCCGTGACATCCCATTTTCTATGTCCATCTTAAAATGGCCCTTGCACCTTATATGTTCATCTGTGGCCTAAATCTTGGTATTTCGAAGCTTCTGTCTCTGAATTAATTTGAGTCAGTCTCTGTCCTAAAGCCACGATTTCTCTCCCGATTTGATCTTTAGCCTCCAAAATCAGATAGCCAGGGCCAGAACATACACCCACTCCTCTTACAAAACAGTCCCCCAGTATCTGCTTAATTGTGGCCACTAGAAATGCTGTCCATGCAATAGATGAGACATCTTTTGTAATCTCTGCCTTTTCTCTTCTCTGATACCTACATATGCACTGTCTCCAAATTGGATCAATGCCATTTTTGAAATCGTCTTGAATTGAGCGCTTTTGTTTTGGTCCCCAATCTGACTGCTCCCTACAGGCCAGCCTCCTTTCTTACCTAAATTAATTCAGCAAGGCCTTCACAGCTCTCTCTGCCTCCACATCCTGTCCCTCAGTCCATATCAGTCCCCCGACCACCACCAGGATGCATTTCCTAAAACCCAAATCGCTTGTGCCTTTTCAGCGCCGTGACTCTCAGGGAGCAGATCTTTCAAGGTGTCTTAAATGATCGATTGAATCGCCTCTTACTCCTGGGGTATAATTTTTTCCCTTGGCTTCTGTTCCTTTTTAGGAAGCCCAAGTGTCTCAACTTCGGTTATTAATGCAAATGTGAAAGTAACTACCTTTTTTTAGGTGAAGGTGACAGGATGACACAGCTGATGGGCGGATGTCAAACATCAGTTGGTTCCATGGGACATGATTCTTACATTTACGTGGTTGGCAACTTCCTTAGAGGGAACCCCTTCAACAGGAGGCAAAGCAGTTTAATCTTTTCGGTCACATTCATTGCAGATATATTTGGCACACGCCCTGTCATCCTGTTTACAGTCACAGGGATTTCTTTTGATTCCATTGCACAGGTCCTAGCAATGAACAAGGCTTACAGTCCACCAGAAATCTTGGCCATTAAGATCACTAAACATGATGCAAATTTCTGAACGAAATTCTCATCGGTTTTGCACGCCGTGAGTCTCTAAACTAGCCGTTTGTTGTGATGAATCGGCAGGAGGCGGTCTTCATCTGCTAAGAAAATTTTGATTAAAACAAGGCAGAGATGTGACTGAAACGGTCAGCTGTACAAGATGGTAGCACCCACTTTCCTTAAAAACCCAGAAAGCAAAATCTTCATTCATGCATGTAGTAGGTAAAATATATTTCAAGCTTTTTTTTTTCTTTTTAAGCCCTGAAGAATGATGGATGGTCTTGTATTTTAATTAATCCAATAACATCATAAAAGACATTAACATTATGCGAAGAAGGAGGTGGGAAGAGATTCTATTATGCTTTATATATGGACCTCAGAGATGATTTAGAATGAAATAAGGTTTTTTTTTCAAGTTAGATGAATGTATTGCCTTCTTTCAGTTTACTAATGGATTAATGTCTAAACACCCATCACTACAGCCATGATAAAGAAGTTAAAATAGTTAAATAATTTCTTTCCTTGCAGAACAAAAGATTTATGCCCAGATTTTCCACCCAGAACCACTCAGGTTTTTCCAAAGGTGGAGCAATTTAAGGGTTTATATAGAATCTTTCTCAGCCAGGAGGCGTCAGGGACTTGGTCGTGTTCTGAGATCTTGTGTCCATTCTGATGGAGAAGGGTCCCTGCCATTCCAGGTGAGAACATTTCTGCTGTCACCGCGGTGCCACCAGACAGCTGTTGGAACTGCACCTCCACAGCTGTGACCACATCACACAATCACTGAAAAATGGTCAGTGGGCTCTTGAATAGGAATCCGACTTAACTGACGCGATGACCCAGGAAGTGCCTAGCTTAAAGGGGGCCCTTCTTTTTGCTGATTAAAAAGTTAAAAGGATATTTTCCCAAGAGGAAAAGGTGATTGCCCTCCTGGGTTAACTTGCAAATTAAGACAAAGTGGATTAGGGGGCAAAACCTGATAAACACCCTGAAGGACCAGACGGCTCAGAAAATGTTATAAGTTGAATATGTTAAGAATTGAATCTATGAACCTGTTTAAGGAAAGAATGTATGCGACAGAAATGTGGGAGATTAGTAACCTTTAGAATTATGAAAAGCAAGAATTAAATTTGAAATTATTATGAAATAGTATTAAATATGAAATTTATAAATATTAAATATTATTATTCATTATGCTATTTTCTATTACTGAATGTCATTTATTAAACATTATCAAATATGAAATGATACTAAATATGAAATTATTAAATATTATTAACATGAAATTTTGTATTACTAAATATGAAAGTTTATATTATTAAATATGAAATTTTATATTAAATATGAAATTTTATATTACTAAATATGCAATTTTATGTTATTAAATATGAAATTTTATATTACTAAATATGAAATTATTATGAAAGACAAAATCAAAATTAAATATTTAAATTAAATATTACATTAAATATGTATATGTATTTATTATATATTTATTATAATAAACAAAGTATTATTTATTATTTGCTTATTTATATGTATTTGTCATAATTTATAATTATTATGTATTTAAATGATTTATTTATTATAATAAAATTTATTTATTTTATATATACATGTGTGTATATATATGTGTGTCTATATATATTTGTGCCCAGCAGAAAAAGAGAGTTGGCTGTAAAATTCAAGAATTCACTACTTGAAATGAAAAAACAGAAAAGGAAAAAAGTCCTTTTTTTTAATGGTTAAAATTAGCTGTCTCACGTCCTCAAATTTGAATTGTCTCATTACTGCAGTATATGGTACATGTATATTGTTACCTAGAACTCATTTGGCTCCCCTTGCAAGGAGATAATTCATTACCATACAAGCTTGACATCTATTTCTCATTAAAAATTAGTAAGATGTCATTTAACTTAGCCTGTGTGTTGACTACAGGGAAAGAATGGGCTGGATCTTGACAATGTGAGTATTCTGGCTCTTTTGACAGGTACATTATTCACTATGAATTAATCAAGCAGCATCAGGGGTCAGACAGCTCTTTAGAGATCCACGCTCAGATTGCTGATGAATGAAGGTCTTTGTTCTTCCAAGCCTTAATTCAACGTTTTAAAAATGTAGCCAGAATTTCCATGGGCAGTCACTACCCAAAAACAGTTAAATCTCTCCTCCTGCACCATAAAATGCTACATTATAAACATCACCACCTGCTTTTTCTCTCAGACCTCATCAGATTTGAAGGTCCTTCAGGCATTCAGGCTCTCCGAAGGTTCTTAGCTCAGTGGGGGACAATAATTAGCCCTAAATTCAGTGCTGAACAGAGCCTGCTTATCAAATCTCAAAAGCAGATCCAAAGGGATGAAATGGTTCCCAACTAATTTAACTCTGCCCCAGGAAAAAGCTCAGGAATATTTATAAGGGAACACATAGAACAGCACCAAAAAAGGCAACATTCACATTACTTGCCATCCAATCTAACATGGCCAAGCATGTAAAGAAGAGACATGTAATGCATTGAAAAATGGGAGAAAAAATCAATCAATTAAAATTGACCCAAAACTGCCACAAATGTGACACAGAGAATTAAGACTGTTGGCATAAGGCATTGCTTATGTTGAAAAATTAAGAGCAAATATGGAAGATATTTTAAAGAAAAGCCCAATTGCACTTCGACATGAAAAATTGCTAGTCTCTGAGGTGAAAATTATACTGGATGAGATTAACGGCGGGTTACTTTGCAGATGAGAAGAAGAGTAAAATTGAAGGCATGTCACGAGAAACTACCCAAAATAAAGCAGGGAGAGAAAACAAAAATTAAACAAAATGATAAGAGCTTCAGTAAACTGTGAGACAATTAAAGGGCTCAAGTAAATGGGACATTTTAATATCTTGAGTGGGAGACGGGGACAGAAAAGATAATTAAAGAAATCATAGAGGAAAACTTTCCAAATTTGATGAAAACTGTAATCTCAGACTTAAGAAGTTCCACAAAACCCAAGCACCAAGGCATAAAACAGTACAAATGCTCAAAAGTAATGAGAGAAAATTCTTAAAAGTAGTGGGGTGAAGGCACATTACAAGCAGAAGAAAAATACATGGAAAACAATGCAAGTGAGAAAGTGAAGAGTGTTTTACAAATATTGAGACAAAACAAAGACAAACTGTAAACTTAGGACTCAATATCTATAGGCAATGTCTTTCAAAATTGAGATAAAGACTTTTTCAGGTGTAAAAGGCCACATCAGCCAAAATCTGCAGATGCTAAAGTCCCATCCATAAAATGACACTGTTTAGCCAGCCCCTCGTAGGCATGGGTCCCACATCACAGCAGAATGAATCCACAGAACCCACAGCTACAGGGAGCTGACTAGAGAGACTGTGGAAGTAGCTACACAAAGGAATGGGAATCAAGAAATTAACCCAAACAGGAAAATAATATTTTCCTTATAATTGAAATATTTTGAAAAGCTAATCAACTGAAGCAGAAACAAAGTATCGAGAGGGTTTGTGAAGTATGAAGAAGCTGAGGGGTAGAATTATGAGGTGCTTCCATGAGATGTGAGCTGGGTTTATCACTTGGAGGTAGACTGGAAAACTTTATTAAAAAAGTTAAGGCTAATGAGCCAAATCAGAAATAAAATGTAATAAACAAAATACACTCAATAGAAAAAAAGATATAAATGAGAAAACTGGGGACAAAGAACAGATAGGAGAAACAGAAACTAGTGGAAACATGATAGATATATCAAAACATTTCATTAATCATATTAAATATTAATCATAGAATTGCTCCAATTAGAAGATAATCACATTAGATAAATAGCAAGGTCCAAATTCATTCTGCTAATAAGAGACACACTTATAAGTTTAAAGAAACAAATGGTATAGAAGTGAAAGTTTATAAAGTATGTATAGTGTTATAGTATGTATATATTTTTTTTGATTTTTCAGCTTAAATGTCCATCAATGGATGACTGGATAAAGAAGATGTGGTATATTTACACAATGGAATACTACTCAGCCATGAAAACTGACAACATAAGGCCATTTGATTTTTAAAATTTTTAATTGAGTTATAGTCAGGTTATGATGTTGCACCAATTTCTGGTGTACAATTTTTCAGTCATACGCGAATATACATATATTCTATAGAATACTTTAAGAAAATATTCAAAGAAAGCAGGACATTCATATTAGGATGACCATTATTAAAATAAAATACAGAAAATAACAAGTATTGGAAAATAAATTGTAACCTCATGCTGTGCTAATGGTTGGGAATGTAAAATGGGGCAGCCACTGTGGAAAACAGAATGGTAATTTCTCAAAACATTAAACATAGAATTATCATATGATCCAGTCATCCAATTTCTGGGTATCTATCCAAAAGAGTAGAAATCAGGGTCTTTAACACAATATTTAGGATAAAAGCCAAAAGGTGGAAGCAATCCAAGTGTCCACTGACAGACAAATGGATAAGCAAATGTGTTATATACATAGAATATTATTCAGTCTTAAAAAAAGAGAGATAATTGAACCCATGTTACAGCATGGTTGAAACCTAGAGATAATTATCATTTTTTAAAAAAGTTTATTGAGGTATAGTTGCTTTGCAATATTAGTTTCAGGTGTACAACGTGGCGATTAAATATTTTTTATAGATTATACTCCATTTAAAGTTATTTTAAAAGAATTGGCTATATTCCCTGGGCTGTACAATATATCCGTATAACCTATTTATTTTATTTTTATTTACTTATTTTTAGAATAGCTTTATTATATTTTTTCCCATTTTTAAAATTGAAGTGTAGTTGATTTACAATGTTGTATTAGTTTCCGGTGCACAGGATAGTGATTTGGTTATACATATAAATATATACGTATTCTTTTCAAACATCTATTTAATTGATTTTTTAATCATCATTTTTTAATGGTAAATTTAAAAAATTTAAAATTTTTTTACTTTTAAATTTTTAAAAAATTTATCCAAAATCGATGTCTCATGTGAATCTGGTTATAATGCTTGTATAGTTTCTTCAGTTTGTGCTTTCCTCTTGCCTTTAGCATGCCTTGTGAATTTTTCATCGAAAGCTAGTCGTGATCTATCACAAAGGACCTAGAACATGATGGCGAGGTCCTGTACCCTTTATGGTGTGCGCTCCTTTGTTCTTATCTGAGTAGAAGCAGACTGGTTACTTGTCTGATGGGCAGAAGCTCAGGTGGCCTCCAGTGATGTGTGGGGTGCTTGATTATTTTGAGGATAGAAGTCTATTCTTTGTCCCTTAAAAAACCAGAAACAGGAAGTATTGGCGTGTAGCAGGGAAGGGTGTTACTTAGCAGGTCCAGTGGTTTTCAGGGCACATCAGAATTTTTAATTTCTCCAGTGTATCCATCCAGTCATCGTGGTTGGAATCATCAGGTCCCGTTCCTTCCACATCCAGCCCTGAGCTTTAGGGAACATCACCAGGCTTTTGGGAATACACTGTTCTCGAGATCTCATCTACTCTTTTAATTAAGTCCTGAGCCTGACATGCTTCTTACCCTTTGCCTTCACTCTAGGATATAAGAGCATCTCTTTAAGTTGCCAAAAAGACCTTAAATTGATAACTTCACTCAGCTTTTATTGTTTTCTCCCCCTAAAGTATCATCAGCAGTCAACATCAGATGTTTAATTCCGTAGTATGTATGAGAATTACTTCCCTGTACCTCAGACACCTGAGACATCACACCAGCCCCAGGCATCTCATCACATTTCACCACGGGTGAAGCCTTTCTCAATGGCACCATTGAGCAACCCAAGAGCGAGTGTATTTTATCGACCACCAGCAAGGGGCTACTCCATTCCACCCCCAAAATCTCATTTCGGAGTTGGCTTCCTATGGCTAATCTCAGGTTAAAAAAATGAATGATTTAGAATAGCTGCCTGGAAAGAAATTCTAAGACTGCATAGCCTATAAGAGGTTTATCAGGGAGCTCTCCAGGAAACGACACTTGTATGGGATATTACTCAGACACAAAAATAATGAAATCTTGCCACTTGCAACAACGCAGATAGGTCTGGGGGGGTATTATGCTAAATGAAATAAGTCAGATGAGAAAAGTGAATACGGTATGATTTCATTTAGAGGTGGACTCTAAAAACAAAGCAAATGAACTGACATCATAAAATAGATTAAAAGCGACAGATACAGAGAATAGATGGTTGCCAGAGGAGAAAAGGGTGGAGGGTGTGAGTGAAACAGGTGAGAGAGATTACGCGGAACAAATTTCCAGTTACAAAATGAATGATTCACTTGGATGAAATGTATATAGTGTGGGTAATACAGTCAATGACGATGTGGTATCTTTGTACGTTGATGAAGGCGGTCAAAGGATATCAACTTCCAGTCATGTCAATAAGTCCTAGGGGTGTATTACAGAGTGTCGAACACAGTTAACAGTGCTGTACGTTGTAGGGGAAAGCTGTTAAGAGGGTAACTCTGAAGAGTTATCATCATGACGATAAAACGTTATTTTTCCTCTCCTTTCATTTTGTATCTATATAAGCAGATAGATGTTTGCTGCACTTGTTGTCATAATCATCCCACAATGTACATCCATTCCATTGAAGGGGCAAAACCCACAAAGGGACCAGCAAGGTCTCCCAGGCAGGGCCATTGCCTTCCTGCTTTTGCGCTTCTGTAAAACGTTTGCTTTTACCACTAAAATTCCATTGGTTCCCAAAAGCTCACTCCTGATTGGCCCATGTCTGACACCTCATTTGCATATGGGACAAACTTAATCAAAATCTAAAACCCTATAAAAGCCTGTGTAAACCTACAGAGAGGGTCTAGAGCTTGGAGTGTTAAGTCCTCTGGGCCCCCTGATGTAATAAACCTGAGTTCTCCAACCCTTTGAATGTTGCTTGGTCTCTTGATGGGATTCAGGTTGCTGTAACACCATGATTGGACATCTCATGATGTATGTACAAATCATGATGCTCTACACCTTAAACTTACACAATGCTATCTGCCCCTTACATCTCAATAAAACTAGAAGGAAAAAAAATGAATTCCCTTACTAATAGAAGTAACTAATGCTATGAGATAATTTGAGTTTCCACCACCATAATCCTAAGTGGCTTCTGTATTTG
Organism: Vicugna pacos; assembly: GCF_048564905.1. Lineage (NCBI taxonomy): Eukaryota > Metazoa > Chordata > Mammalia > Artiodactyla > Camelidae > Vicugna > Vicugna pacos. Next base: position 1,906,930 of record NC_133022.1, read on the forward strand.
TTCAAGAAATCTCAATACCCACATTTCCTGTGTAACATGGCATGGACTTGAAATTTCTGAAGTACTCATACCATTCCCTTGATTAGAGCTGTGTTCCTTTTTCTGCGGTGGCAATTTATTTTTAAAGAGCAGACTATATCACATCATAATTAAATACAAAAGTTATACAGAAGTCTTAAGAGAGTCTGTTTTCCATCAGCGCTAATCTACAGCACTTTGCTTGCTGGATAAGTGCCTGCTAAAGGGCGTTAGTGTCAATTTTAATTTCAAGTTGCTTCAGTGGAAGAAATAAGTGAGATGGAAGCAGGTGGCTGTCATCACATAATGCAGTTTAAAACCTTGTAAAGGGGCAACTTGCTGGAACACTTAAACTCTGCGCATGCATTTTGGACAAAGGAAAATAAGATTAAGACCAGTAAATAGAAGGCTTCTACGGCTGATGTGTTGCTGAAGATTAAAACATAACGCAAGATCAGGCATATCAAAGAGGTGCATTCATCAAGAGAAGAGAGTTTAAGGCTCTAGAGAAATTAAAGTGCTCTAAATTTATGTCATCTCCTAGGTTAATTCAGCTGGGAGTACGTATCTCCAAAAGATTGCAAATCATTTCTAATTATTCATAGGTTCCGTTCATACCTATGCTGTTGTGCTGCAAATAAAACTAATGAACATATTTGCACTAAGAAGATGACCTTGCGTGCCTGTTGGCTGCGGGAATTCAAGACGTGGTTTTCAGTTTCCTTTCAGTTTATTTCTGTTTGGCACAGTCCCCTTTCATTCAGTAACTACCCTAGGACTAAAATATCCATCGAATTCATCCACACACGGAATCTAGACGCCTAAGAATTTTGTGTTGATAGTGACGTTAACACGTAACGCTTAAAATGATGATAAAGTTGACTTATTCTGTCTGCGCCACACAAAGCACAAAGCAAAAGAATAGAACTTTGCTAGCAAACACATACATTAAAGCGATTTCAAGTGGCACCGCGTAGCCAGTTTGAGCACGACATGAATTCTCTAACCTTATTTGTTATTTTTCCCAAGTTTCTTTCCTCTTAAATATCACTTTTCAAATTGTGCCTATAATCTATTCCAAACAAGTCAAAAGTAATCCTCTGCAGGTTTTTTTTTTTTTCTTTCCTGGCTACTGAAAGCCGCATATTTTTTCCCTAGAGTCCCTTCTGTGTTTTGAATTAGCAGTGAAGATCAAAAAATAAAACACTCAAGGATTCTTAATGACAGAAATTAATTTTATTTTATTTATTTTTTAACATTTTTTATTGATTTATAATCATTTTACAATGTTGTGTCAAATTCCAGTGTTCAGCACAATTTTTCAGTCAGACATGGACATATACACACTTATTGTCACATTTTTTTTGTCTGTGAGTTACCGTAATATTTTGTGTTTATTTCCCTGTGCTCTACAGTATAATCTTGTTTATCTATTCTACAATTTTGAAATTAATTTTAAACTTTTTTTTTTTTTTGCAAAATAATCCACTTCATTTTGTGATGTCGGGTGGAAGTGTTAGGTAAGTGTTTTCCCATTTCTTCTCCAACGTCTCGCTTTCTTGTGCTAATAACTGCTAGTCAGGTTCTAATTCTGTGACATAAATATCAGTCTCCATGTATATCTGGCTACTGCTTGCAGTTGACATTCCTAGTTGGTCTGACTCCAACTGCCAGCAATCTCTGGGTAGCATGTCATCCTTCATGACAGGTGCAGCCTCTGGGTTATGACTGGAGATGACAGCCCTGGTCTCTGTTAGCACAACGCCCGACTGAATTTGAGCAAGATGGGATATCCCCCTTGATTGTCATAATTATGTGCAAATCGTTGACCATTAAAGATGGAAACTACCCTAAGAACCATCACCTCCCTGGATAAAAGGCATCTCTGTACAGCCGTCTATTCCTCTCCATGACAGATGCTCCTGAATTTCCAACATCTTGCACTGTTTTTTTCCTTAATCTTCCTCATGAGTGGAGTTTCATGAGCCACAAAGATACACAAGTCAGATGAGACTGGAAACGTAAGGGGGATGTTAGTATGCAGGGGGTTCAACTTGTCTTAAGTTGTTACAGTTTCATTCTTGTGCAGAAAACACCAGCCACTGAAACATCTTACATGGAGGGGGCATGACACATTCATTTTTACTATGAAACAGAAACAGAAACAGACTCGCAGACTTAGTAAACAATCTTATGGGTACCAGGGCAAGGGGCTGGGAAGGGATAAATCTGGGAGTTCGAGATTTGCAAATGTTAGCCACTATACACAAAAATAATTTTTAAAAAGTTTCTTCTATGCTCAATATCTTGTAATAACCTTCGATGAAAAAAAAAGAGAAAATGAATATTGTATGTATATGTGTGACTGGGACATTGTGCTGTGCACCAGAAACTGACACATTGTAACTGACCTTACTCCAATTAAAAAAAAAAATTCTGAGTTTAAATCTTTCAATAGATATATACACAAATACTAAGATGCTTTACTACATGCAGGAAAAACTCTGACACAGACATATCTAAGGACAATGAGCAAACAATGAGCAGAAATCAAACCTGTTCAAGAATTGTCAGGCCGGTATCATTATTAAGAAACATGTCATTTCTCATCCAAAGCTTCCTTGTATTTTCTGCCCTTTTTCCTACAGGAAATACATCATCGTTTGAATTACTTGATTATAAAAATAATGCATGTTATCCATACACTATATTAAAGTTTGACAACAAACCACAAAGTAAAAATGCCTCAAAGTCATCACTTTGGGCTCACACACACAGATATTGACATACACAGTGCATTTAATAGACGGTTTTGGTTTTATGCTTAATGGCATTGGACTTTGATAACCCACATGCCATCTTCACAAAAGGTAAATAGTTATCAATAACATTGGAACGTTCTGCCTTGACAGGGTTCCTTTTCTCATAGGCAGCGTCCAAACACGCAAGCAAAAGTGAGATCTTCGGATTTGATCCTGAAAACTCAAGACTTGCCTTCCTTCTCTTCTTTTCCTACACGTTCTCAAACAATTTGGCACAGTTGATCAAACTGTCACTCCCTAATTCCAAATGCATTCTAGGTCATCTTTTTAATTTCACTCCTGGATAGACTTAATCGAATTCTTTAATATTAGTACTCAGAATTTTCCCAAAAAATAGCCCTTGGATTATATATTATATTATGAGGAAACTTTCCCCTGTTTGTGAAACCTCGGGACTTAAGTAAATTTCCTGTGATGTTTAAATAGTTTTTAAATACATAAATCAATGTATGATTACATGAATCACGTGAGAATAAATTACACTAGCCGAAGTTCGGTACAGAATTAAAGGATGGCTCTATTCCAGTCAAATATTAAATCTGTGAGTCACTCAAGCCTACGTTTCCATGAAAGGAAATGAAGGAGGATGAGTTAATTACAAAAAAGATTGTAAATGCTGTCACATGCCTGTGTAAGACTGGGCACATGCAAATTATAAGTTCGTGTTTATTAAACATGAATTGATTAACGTATCAGGATAATGCAGGAAAAATGTCCACTATTTAAATTTTAGTCTCGATAACTGAACATCCCACTTAGGCGTACGTGAGGATACAAATCTAATCTTAACTGAGATACTATCACAAATAACACTAAATTTAATGAGCAATATATCTCCCCCCCTTTTTTTTTTCTGCTTTCCTATTACACTGCTCTTTGTGAGTTTCTGATCTCTTTTAAATGACCGTCCTCCTACACTTAAAATGTTACTGTCATCAGTTTTAAAATGACCATAATCTTACCCAGAAATTTGTATTCCTAACGAACCAGCGAAACTCATAAGAAAATTCAGCTAGAAATCACACAAACTATTTCCATAAGCAACAGTTTACCACACTGTAAATGAAGCGGGTCGGCCCTGCCTAAGAGGTGAAACAAGTGACATTCTGCAAAGGGCACAGCTACAGAAACAATGAAAAGGTTGTGGTTTCCACGGGGTTGGGGAGAGGGAGGGAGGGAGGAAGGAATAGATGGAGCACAGGGGATATTTAGGGCGATGAAATTGTTCTTTGTGACACCATGGTTGTGGCTCCCTGTCATCATGCACTTGTCAAAGCCCACAGAATGTCCAACATCAAGAGTGAACCCTCATGTAAACTGTGGACTTTGGTTGGTAATCATGTGCCCATGTTGGTTCATCGATGGCACCAAAGATGCCACACTGACGAGGGATGCTGAGGGTTGGGGAGGATGTATGTGTGAGTGGGGAGGGCTCTGTGTCAACTCTCTGTATTTTCAGCTCAATTCGGCTGTGAACCTGAAACTGCTCTAAAAAAATAAAATCTATTAAAAAAAAGAGAGGTAACTTCTCTCACATAAATAAAATGCTGAAGCTGTCCCAAAATACTTAAAATCACAGAGCTCTTTTTATGAAAGGCATAGGATTGGATAGAATGATTAAATTAGGAAGTTTAGAAAAGAAATAAAAAGGGGAGAGAGGAAAATGGGAAGGCAGGCTTGAAGGGGCAGGAGAACTGGACCCCATCTCTGGAACAGTCTAAGAGTTTTGGTCAAAAGTTTACGCAAAAGATGGGAAGTGACTGAGCGTCCCTGCCAAAAATAGGAATGCTAACTTAGAACAGACAAGATGGGTGAGTGGTCCCTTCAGAAACGAGGTAAGACCTAAGAGTCACAACCAAACAGACCTCACAGGATTGAGCTATAATTTCACGTCACAGAAATATTCAAGTAAGTGAGGAAGAGGTTTGAAAAAGGTCCCTATAGTATAACAAATTTGTAAAATACTTCCATTTAAAAATTCCACAAGGCTACCTTCTTTGTCCGTGTGTCTGTATGGTTGCCGCCAAAATTCACTTGCTCCAGAGTTCTCATTGATAATATATACCTTATGAAATCTTTAAAACTGGGGAACGAAACGCCAGGGAAGAGAGGGTACACCTTTTGACCTTTTCTGCTGTTCGTTTTCTTTTGGGGTGAACAGAAATAAACAGGAAAAAAGAAGAATGCAAACTTCTAATAGGTGCAAAACTTTTTGCTTCATGATGGACCATGTTTTCATAGATGTTGGACAAAATTTTCTGTTACTGAGAAGGATAAACGTGCCTTGGTTGGTGTTTTAAAATTCAAGACAAGGACACTCTTCTGAATGTGATCTACTTTTTTCAAGTGCTACTGAAATTTTAAATAATAATTGAGCTGAAAAAAGGCCACTGGACATAGGCATCAGGAAACTTGGACAGAAGCATTTTCAGGAAAAGCCAGATTGCAAGGATGATTGAATGGATGGATATTGGGTCTGGAAAAGTCATGGAAGTAGTTCGCTGCTTCCAAAAAAATGGGAGGAGGCATATGTGGGGAGTTACAGGAATGAGAAAAAATTATAGTGGGGCCTTTTAAGAAACATCTTTGTCTGGAATAATGCAAATGGGAAGGAATAAACATTCAAGAAGGGTTGTTGACTGGATTATAATGATGAGCCCCAAAGAAATGAAATAGGGAAATTTGGAATCGAGATTACAGGTTGCTGGTTCCATGTCTAGAAAGACCATCCACGTGAGTGGAGGAGATATGCAGACATTGAGAAGGAATTAGAATTAGCCAATTATCTACTCAAATAATATTCTAGGAACGTCTACTTTGAGTATAAATTTTATCAAGGAACGCTGAGTTATAGAAACTTATACTTCCTACGGATTATGGTTTTATCAGAATTTATCACCTGGAAAGAGCAACTCAGAAGAACTAGCTCCATGGTAGCACCGAACAGCTGCATTAGTCATAACAGGTTCGTTCTGTGCATAGAACGTGGCACCTCAGATCTTGAGGGTTTACTTGGAAAGGTAAACGAGGCCTGCGAGATGTCTCTTTGTCTCTATAGTTAAGGAAAATTTTGCATAAAGGGTCAAAAAGGAGGAAGATTTGGTCAGAAAATGATTATTACACGTCTGTTCAAAGGAGGGAGGGAAGGGGGCTGGGAAGCATAAGTGTGACAGCAACCTGAATCCCATTGAGAGACCAAGCGACACTCGGGGGGCTGGAGAACTCAGCTTTATTACGCCGGTGGATCTAACACTCCAAGCTCTGGACCCCGACTGCAGGTGTACACAGGCTTTCATAGGGTTTTAGATTTCAATTAAGTTTGAGCCATATGCAAATGAGGTGTTAGAAATGGGCCAATCAGGAGTGAGCTTTTGAGAACCAATGGAATTTTAAGGGTAAATGCAAATGGAGGTGTTAGAAATGGACCAGTCAGGAGTGAGCTTTTGGGAACCAATGGAATTTTAGGGGTTAATGCAAATGAGGTGTTAGAAACGGACCAATCAGGAGTGAGCTTTTGGGAACCAATAGAATCTTAGGGGTAAGTTTTGTTTTCCTATAGAAGAGAGCTGTTTTACAGACGCGCAAAAGCAGGAAGGCAGTGGCCCTGCCTAGAACGTCTTGCTGGTCCCTTTGTGGGTTTTGCCCCTTCATAAGGAACCAAAAGGTTATTCGGTGAGGACTAAAAGTCACCATTTCCCAAAAGTAAGATGTGTGTACTTAAATCTATTTATATAACATAAAATATGTGTATCTATGTGGGTATACGCATACATATGTATTAAATATATGTATATGTAGCTGTGTGTGTGTACCGATGACTTCAACACATATTTATTAAGAATGTTAGAAATTTAGAGAAAGACTAACATTTTCTCGTATTAATTGAAAACCTTCTATTAAAGGCATCTTTGCTGGTCCTGGGGATACAGAAAGTAATAAAATGAAAGGAAAAAAACCTCCCTTCCTTAATAGGACTTATGTGTCTGCTCATTGCATGGGGCCCTTAAGAAAGTGTGTGATTTGCATGGTCAGAGATGGTATTAATTAAATGAGCCCACAAAGAATATAATATTCTAATTAATAATAATAATAATGAAAGACTTTGGTAAAGTGTGGGTGAGTTTGTGAATTCTGTTAGTTTGTTCTCTCTTCTGTTTCACCATTTCTTCTTGATTTTTGGCCATGTAAGAATTTGAAAATTAAAAGAAGTTTCATCTCCTTTACTTTATTTCTTTTATTAAATGTGCTTCTCAATTTTCTTTTTCTAACAGACATAATGGAACTTATAATTAGGCTATTTAACTCTGGGTGTTACTGGTATGCATTTAGATTCACTTTTTTACACTGTAACGTGGATGCAATGTTAATTTTATTGCTCTAGACATAGAGATACTTTTTGTAAAATTAAGATGATTTTGAATGTTACTCAAGGTACTTTTAAGTATTTATCCACATCATTGTGTAACTCGAAATATTATATTCTGACAATTGCTGTACAACTTCACTACACATCTTCACAATGTACTTTTCTCAAAATTACTGGCTATGGAAAAAAATCTTATAATGAGGGGCACCTTATACTGCTCCAAATGTGTCATTTGATAAATAACTTGTTTCTCAGCCAAATAACGAGCTGTAATAAAGATACAATAAGAATGTTGAAGAAAGAAGGAAAATGTTTGTAGTCGTTATAATTGGAAGACATAAAGGATGCAATTTTGCTAAGCAACCTGCTTTCCCAGTATTAGGTGTGACTGTGATCATCATTTTTATCACCTCCACGTCTTCACTTTTTAAAATTGTCTTTGATGCGATCAGTTTGTTCCTAAGAATTTATTTGTGCCCTGGTGATCTGATAATGAACGTGTGACAACAAATGAAACAAACAGACTTGTCTGAATATCAAATAAAAATATTTGCAAGTAATTTAACCGCCTCAGTGAATTCCCGAGGGGAAAACACAAAGGGGGTTTTATCATTTCCTTCCCAGGTTGTCCTCTGAAATTCTCCAGTAAAGTGCATCAAAAAATCCTTCTCGTGAGGACGGCATAAAGACTAAATCAAAAAATGCTGCAGCTATAAATTTTGGAGAATCGATTTTACCTTGTACGTACAAATGAGCTGCCTTTAGGTAGCAGTGAACCTCCTGTGATATTTGAAGACCACTCCTTTCTGCATGAACAAGGTGCCCACAGACCCCTCTCCTCACATCCAATCATACTGTTACTTCCAAGATACAGGATGAAGATGTCTTACCTTGAGTGTTAGAAATGCCCAGGTAATTATACTCCTCTGAAAGGTACAGATCTGCATTATAGGTTTGTAAATAACTGTGTGTATGTGTGCATTTATTCCTTACTATCTTATAAACATTTTTATATATGGTGTTAAAAAGAAGAAGGCAGATATAAGTGTCTAGCAGTCTATGTGAAAACAGTCTAAGGTGTGATAAGAACGCAAAAACCAGTTCTATATAAAGAGCATGTTTCAGCTACTAAGCTTTGTTCACTGGTCTTGGGACAACTGCTCTGTATTAGGGCTTCTCAACTCTGAGTGCCCATGAGAAGAAAGGATGCTAAGGTTGGCTTCCAATGGGCCACATCTTGCCACGAGTTGTTTTTGTACTGTTCACGAGCTGCCAATGTCTTTCTTTTCTTTTGTTTTTGGATTTTTGTATAATTTTAAAGTTAAAATAAGGTAGAACACATTGGTGGCCCCCAAAGTCTTAAATATTTACTATCTGACAGTTTAAAGAAAAAATTTTTTTCTGATCCCTGCTTCAGCTGAGGAAAATGCTTTCCTATTACCCAAGTAAAAGTTTCACTCTATAAAGGCCAGGAGAATGGCTAACACATATAAAATTTAATCCACCACAGTTTAATAAGGTTTAATTCAATGTGACAAATTGGTTTCCATTACTTATGATTTGCAAGGTACGTGGGAAACCTAGAAATTACAGTAAAAAGCCAGAGAAATAGACATTTACAGAGCATACCATTTAAAAAGAGAAATAAGGCAAATGGAATTATAATAATGAACTGAAAGGTACAACATAAGTGAGAAAATAAATATATTTAAATATCTTTGGGTAGAAAGATGGTATGGGAGAAAAGATCAGTTTACATCTAGAGATTCAAGAAAAGCCAGATGGGATTGAGATATTAGTTGAGACACACTTGGTAAAAAGTATCATTTTAGTTTACAACAGCTTAAGGCAGAGATAGGGCATCCTTGCTGATGAAATTTTGGGCAAAAAAGCAAAAATGTGGAAATAAGCAGACATGACAATACATATAGTGGAGTTCTGAAATAATGGATCCGTGCTATCAGGTGCAAGAGGGGTTGGTGAACTATTTTTGTAAAGGCACAGGTCGTAGATTTTAGGCTTTCTAATCATACTCTCTTGGTTCCAATGACTGAACTCTGCACTTATATCAGCAATATCGCCACGGACATTACAAAATGAATGGGCATCCCGTGTCCAAATGAAATTTTTTTTTACAAAAACAGATAGCGATCCGGGTTTGATGAATCCTGATATATTAAAACAAACAAACAAACAAAAAGACAGCTGACATTAATTAGGCAGTGAGGATCTCTGGAAGGTTTCTGATTAGGACCACAATACACATTAGGGATGCACGCAATCAGTCATCCGTACAGTTAGGAATATGGACCCATAGATCTATGCTATCTCACTGTGTTTACATGTAGGAGTTAATTCATAAACTATTGTAGTCATACAAGAGACAATGTAACTTGGTGTCAATGTAATTGACAATTGTTGAGGTAAAGGACATTACAATGCATGGTATAGGTGGTCAGAAACAAGAAAAAAATGCTGTGATGGTTAAAGTTATGTGTCAACTTGGCTAGACTATGATGCCCAGTTGTTTGGTCCAACACTAGTCTAGATGTTGCTGTGAAGGTATTTTTTTAGATGTGATTAATATTTAAATCACACTTTGAGTAAAGCAGATTACGTGATATGGGTGAGCCACGTCCAATCAGTTGAAGGCTTTAAGAGCAAAGACCAGGTTTTCCAAAGAACAAGGAATTTGGCGTCAAAAAAAAAAAAAGATGAACACATAGACACCCTGCAAGTTTCAAGACTGCAATATGAAATCTCTGAATTTCCAGCTTGCTGGCTTGCTTTGTGAACCTTGGACTTGCCAGACCTTGCAAAATCCCATGAAACTATTCTTTTAAAAAAATTCTCTCTCTCTCAATAGATAGATGGTCAATGATAGATAGGTAGACAGGTGACAGATAGATGATAGGGACAGAGAAGGATGGGTAGACTGAGGCATAGACACAGACATCAGTCTCTCGTGTTGTTTCTGTTTCTCAGTGAACACTGACTAATACCATCATCACACACTGAAATGAGAATCAAAGACAGAAGGAAGCTCAGGCGCGGAATACTGGCATTAAAGTTGCAAATCACAGTTATGACGATGGAGCTACATTGTAGGGGTCTTACCCGGAAGCTCTCGTTCCAGACATTCTGCTTTAGAATCATGTCACCCCAATGTTCACAGCAGCACTATTTACAACAGCCAAGCCATGGAAGCAACCCAGATGCCCATGGACAGAGGACTGGATAAAGAAGAAGTGGTATATTTATACAATGGAATACTACTCAGCCATAAAAACTGACAACATAACGCCATTTGCAGCAACATGGATGCTCCTGGAGAATGTCATTCTTAGTGAAGTAAGCCAGAAAGAGAAAGAAAAATACCATATGAGATTGCTCATAGGTGGAATCTAAAACAAACAAACAAAGCATAAATATGAAATAGAAATAGACTCACAGACATAGAATACAAACTTGTGGTTGCCAAGGGGGCAGAGAGTGGGAAGAGATAGACTGGGACTTCAAAATTGTAGAATAGATAAACAAGATCATACTGCATAGCACAGGGAAATATACACAAGATCTTATGGTAGCTCACAGAGGAGAAAATGTGACAATGAATATATGTATGTTCATGTATAACTGAAAAATTGTGCTCTACACTGGAACTTGACACAACATTGTAAAATGATTATAAGTCAATAAGAAATGTTGAAAAAATAAATAAATAAAAATAAAAATAAAATGAAATAAAATAAAATAAAATAAAATAAAATTTATAGTTTACAAATGAAAAAAGAAAAAAAGAAATATGGACCTCTTGGACATTTCTGCAGAAGACTCAGAGAGGAGGGCTGTCCCAGGCTTGTGCTGTCACAGAGAACGAATATGTTGTCATGAATGGAACACTGTAAGAAATAAATGTCAAAGCTCCTTCAAAGATGCAGTCACAGATGGAAACTGGGAACGTGTTGCTGGAAACTGAATGAAAGACAGCTCTTGTTATAAGGTGGCAAAGAACTTGGCCAAACCAGGTATTTGAGAAAGTAAACCATAAGAGACATTGCTGGCTTGGGCTAAAGGGACAAAGATGAGTTGAAGTGAAGAGAGATGGCTTCCAGCGCAAAGATCCCCAGATGCAGGGACCTGGGCTGACAGGAAATCATCAGGTCATCCCTTTTGGAATGAGAACGTCTATGCCAGGTCTGTTCTACCATCTTATCTGGGGAACAGAGATGCAGAGAGATTTTCCCTCAGTATGGTCCTTAACCAGAGGCTCACCCATATTTAGAGGATTTAGAAAACAAACTTTGAGGCTCTTTGGGTTCATTATATTCGGATGAGACTTTGGACTTAGAGTTGATGTTGGAACGGGTTGAGCATTTGGGAACGTTGAGATGAGCTGAATGCAATTTGCATGTGGAAAGGTCACAGATTTGGTGGGAAAGAGTCAGCTCTTAGGGGTTGAATTGTGTCTCCTCCAAACAAAAAGTGTTTAAATTCGAACCCATGTACTTAAAAGTATGACCTCATTTGGAAAGAGGAGCATTGCAGGTGTAATTAGTTAAGATGAGATGCTACTGGAGTTGTGTGGCAGCATGACTGGTGGACCTTCTAAGAAGATGGGTTTGTGAAGACAAAAAGGCAGAACTTCACACAACAATGGAGGCTGAAATTGGAGTTGTGTAGCTGCACGTGGAGGGTAACCAAGGACTGCTGGTGACACCAGAAGCTAAGAGAAAGACGTGGATCAGATTTTCCCCGAGAGCCTTCAAGAGAGCTTGGACCTGCTGATAGCTAATTTTTTATTTGTGTTCTCTGAAACCGTGATGCAATTATTTTAAGCCACTCAGTTTATCGTACTTCGTTGTGTCAACTCAAGGAGACTTACAAAAGGGCGGTTAATTTTTTTTTCTGAATCTTTGCTCCAAAGACATCAGAATTTATAAAGGACTTTGTACTTTAGAAGCCATGAAAGTCTCCAAAAATACCAACTGTCTACGGAATGGTGACAAGATTAAGCTCGCTCAATCATTTGAACTTAAGAAAATTTTACTTCACTTTCCTTCCCAGTGCGGCTCTCCAACCCTGGTTATTCTGATAATGTTATTGTCATTAAAGATTTTTTTTTTTCCAGAATGGCCCCAACCGGTAAATGTGTGTGACTTGAAATTCATCATTAAGGTGAGAAATAACACAATTTGTTGGACATCAAATAATGCTCCGTCGAGCTGTCTGGGTCAAAAGGTGCCTCTCTCGTGACAGCAGAAATCTCATTACGAGACAGTCCATGTTTAGTTAAATTTTTCCAAATGATTAAATTGCATTAGTGATAATGTTATTAAAGAAATACTACTGGATAGCATATAATGGATCTCTAACTAGAAGGTATTTTTTCAGTGCTTTACGTGACAATTCCTGAATACACTTACAATATATGATGGTATTATAAGGAATATTCTAGTACACCATCTTAGAAATTCGGAAACTAAGCTGTGGGGCTTTAAATAATGTGCTCAAAGTCACCGATCTGAGAAGCAGCAGAGCTGGGAAGGGATCCAGCTGCCAGAACTCCAGAACTCCAGAACCAATGCAATCTACTCTGTAATGAAGCTGCCTCTGTGTTGGTACATGAAATAGAATAGGTTTACTTTCAACGCTCAACCCAAGAGCATTAGACTCCTGTGCACGGCAGGTGCTGCGAAGTCATCTGGCTTTGCCCGGAAACAGTGACTTCCATCCCCACTCACTACACTGATGCGGGAAATTACGAACCATTCTCACACTGGGTCAGAAGTCTTTTGCCGATTTAATTAAACCCACCATTTTCATTATTAGTGTTCCTGAAAGGGTGGTGAGCTACAAGGCGATGGAGATTCCACCATGGCCCTTTCTTATTGGTTTAATAAAATGATGCTCTCACGGGGTTGGGAGTACGACCCTGGGATGCAGAAGGAGTGATGCGCCATCTTAGTTCCTAGGTCATGTTGATTTGACACAAGGTGACATGAAAACCTCTTGTCTTGAGCTTAATCCAAGAAGGGGAGGCAACAGACATGTGTACGACATGTGACAGCCAACCACATAAAATTCAAATTAATAAGCAATTTAACAGCATGAATGACAGTCTCCAAGCTGTATGCATAAAAACACATTGCTGGAAACGTAATCCTTCATGTCCAGAACCAACGTCAATATTTTCCTGAATTACGTGGCGGCTGAGGTTGAAGGAAACTCCTGTTGCTTTCATTTATCCTTCAGAATGATGGGACAGAAGTGTTTCTACCACATAAAGAGAATTGCACGCGTCTGTTCCCAAATGGGAGGAAGAGCCAAGAGGTGAAGTTTTCCAACCGAGAGCATCCCCACAGGCAAGAGCAGAAGCTCATCTAGTTGGATGTGAAATATGAGCGGACGCTGGGATTCCGTGACACAGAGAAACTGAAGCAAATCCTAATTCCATGAGATGCTTTATGTAAATTTGAAAAGGAAGGGACTTAAACTATGAGATCTTCGATGGTCTGTTGGTCTTACATTAGCTGACTTGAAGATGTGCTTTTTTTTCATGTGTGTGATCTTCTAATATCTCGCTTGAGTCTCCCTCACAATGCACTGAATGAGAAAAAAAATGATTTCTGCATATAACACTGTCATGGGTCCTTTAATTACCTGCGGCTGGGTACCATATTGCTTCAGCGCTTGGTGGCATAAAACAATGATTTCTACGGTGAAAAAGAATCTGCAAATGAATATATGTATATTCATGTATGACCGAGGCGTTGTGCTGTGCACCAGACATTGACACAGCATTGGAAACTGACTATAAATCAATTTAAAAAACCCAAAAAACAAAACCAACAATGACTTCTTGTTTCTTGTAATCCAGTGGTGTTGACTGGGGTCATCTGGGCAGTGCTTCCCCTCCGTCACCTGCATTTGCACTCAGTGAGGGGCCCAGGGAAGACTGGAAATTCCAAGAAGGCATCTCAAATGCAGGGTTTGTCTATATATAGTCTCTTATTATTAGATGATCGAGTTCCAGTCTCTTGGCAGGTTGACAACTGACTTCCACGCGAGGATGCTCTGAGAAGAAAATCTTCAGTTCACAAAAAAACCTGTTAATTCTCTGCTTGAATCACTCTTGCTAAGAGCAGATTTTCCAAAGTAAGTCACAGAACCAAGGAAAGGGTCAAGGTGGGTCAGGGCTATCCAAAGGCATGGTATAGGGGGTTTTGCGGGCCATGAATGTGTAGCTGCCCCAAGGGGAGAAACAATGACTTGATCATATACACAGAATTTGAAAACTGACGGACTTCTCTGAGCATCTCTCCCTTTGAAGAAAGAGGCTGCATTGGTTCTGCTGGGACTTTGAAAACAGTTCAAGGAGACAGATTTTACCAGTAAGGAGTCAGAATGTGGTGCGAGTCCATCTGATTATATCTTAATGTAGTTTTAAATAGAAATGAAATGATCTAGGTCAAAAATGTGTTGGGTAATGTGACTTTGAATTTTGAATCTGTCTCTAATAGATCTATTAGAGAAAGAAAGAAAGGAAGAAAAGAAGAAAGGAAGAAAGAAAAAGAAAGAAAGGAAGAAAGAAAAAAAGGAAGGAAGGAAAGAAAGAAAGAAGAAAGAAGGAAGGAAAGAGAGAGAAAGGAAGGGAGGGAGGAAGAAGGCAGAAAGAAAGAGAGAAAGGTTTAATTAATTTGTAATTTTACAAGGAGACAAGGTTCTCATCTGGTATTGTCCAGTTACCAACCCCACAATGACGTTCCCTCACACATATCCATGTCCTAATATCTTATCCAGCCAATCTATCCCATTATTTGGCAAAAGGGACTTTGCAGGTGTGATTAAATGGAGAATTTTGCCATCAGAAGATTATCTTGGATTATGAGGTGGACCTAATGTAATCACATAGCACATAGGCGAGCAAGAGAGATGCAGGGGAATCAGAGGCGAAGACGTGGTGATGGAAGCAGAGGATCCGTGATCCAACTGCAGACGCTGAAGATGGATCAATGATCCTGGACCACAAGGAGCATGGATGACGTCGGGAGGTTGGGAAAAGCAAGGTTGTCCCCTCTTTTTTCGGACTTCTGCCTTTTCAGAACTTTAAGTGCCAAACTTGTGTCCTTGTAGGGCACTAAATTTGCGTCAGCAGCAATAAGAAGCTAATTCACTCCCTTGGAACCATCAGTCCAGTGATTATGTGGACAGAGGCGTGGGTAGCCCTGAGCTGGGAGTGGCAGCAAGTTGGGCATCCAGCACGCACCTCAAGCAAATGAAGACGTGGAAAATATGAGAATGATGTTTAGGACCTAGTGGCGGGGTGGATGACCCGGCCACCCTTCTCACGAGAGTTCCCACCATGGGGAGTAGAGAAGAGGTGACGTGAGGCATTAAAAGTACCTAACGACCCAACATGTTTTTATGTATTAAAAAAACATAACCCAGGGAAGTTGCAGAACAATAAGATGAAGACAGCATCCTATGAGACCAGGAACAACTGACACATAGTTGTGAACGAACTAGAATTTAGCCCAGCTGGGTTTGCCAATGGCAGCAAGAATGGTTCTAGGGAGATAATTTGGTAAGGGGATAGAAAGGGAATGCAAAGATGAAATGGGATGCAAAAATAATTTAGTACAGACCTCAATAAAATGCTTCCACGTCTCACACCCTTGAATTAAAAAGAAAAAGCAGCATTTTTAATTATTCAATTGATGATGTTAAAATGCAGGTGAATTAAAATGTCACAATGAATATGCATACGTTCATGTATAACTGAAAAATTGTGCTCTACACTGGAATTTGACACAACATTGTAAAATGATTATAAATCAATAAAAATGTTTAAAAAATGCAGGTGAATTAAAATTAATTTAATGTAAAACGGGGAGGGGGAATTAGGAGAAAGAACAAATCAGGCTGAGTTTGTTGTCTTATTTGCAAGGAGCACAGAAAATGCACATGACTATACCTTTAGCCCTTACGAAAATGTGGACTATATGTGGAGTTTTGTTTCGATAATTTTGCATTTGAATCCGTGTTTTGCGTATGATTATTTCATGACGGTCTAAGGCAACAGTTTAGATTTGTCTGGAGGGAAACAAAAAATTACTGGACTTTTACCCGAGCATAGGTTGGAGCAAGCTAGAATCCAAATGAATCGAACCCATTTCATCCAGCAAGTATTAAGTGCCAACTGTATGCCAGACACTGTTGTAACTGAAGATGCGAAACTGAACTGAAGATGTGTTAAGAGTTAGAAGGAGAAATAAATATGCTAGAATGATACAACGTCATGTAATATAATGGTGTCATGGGACAAGATAACACAATGTGTGTGCCATGAAGGAAAAGAAAGCAGGGGCAATGCCAGGGGGTGTGTATTATGTTATATACGCAGAGACCAGGATGCTTCACTCAGGAGTTATCGCCTCACCTGCTTGGCAGAGTTCCTGGTTGGTTTGTTTTATTTTTAATGGTAAATTTTCTTTCTTTTCTTTTCTTTCTTTTCAACATTTTTTATTGATTTATAATCATTTTACAATGTTGTGTCAAATTCCAGTGTCGAGCACAATTTTTCAGTTATACGTGAACATGCATATATCCATTGTCACATTTTTTTCTCTGTGAGCTACCATATGATCTTGAATATATTTCCCTGTGCTACATAGAGTTCCTGGTTCTATAGGCAATCCCTAACTGGAACACCCCCCTTTCACAATGCAGACTCCCACTCTGGCCCCAACCCCATCCAGTTAAATTCTAAGCCCCACAACCCAGGCACCTGCAGACGGCTTCCAACACAGACAACGTCTTTGCTACAAACCCCTCTCCAAGAAAGTATGATCTGCATGTGCTTCTGGTTTCCAGAAAGTTTTCTTAATTTAGCATCAGCTCAGCCGTATGTTTAAGAATCTTTGCACAGAAATCTTTTTCTCTCTGAGAGTGTGGCAGTCATCCCGGTGCTAAGGAACCAGGAGAACCAGTGAAACTCAGCCTTGTTTCCTTTACTTATTCAGTGTGAGTTCAGACAAGAATATAAACATTTCAGGTTTGTATTTATTTATTTTATTTTATTTTTTTAGATTCCGCATATGAGCGATCTCATATGGTATTTTTCTTTCTTTTTCTGGCTGACTTCACTTAGAATGACTTTTTTTCACTCCAGCTGGGAACTATTTTTTTTTCCCCAGACGTTACTGTATGTGCACAATTCTTTCCTGCTTGACTATTGTATGAATGCTCCGATTTCCTTTTTTTTTTTAATATAAATCATTTCCATCTTTGAAAATATTTTTATTTTGCTTGCATTGTCTCTTTGTTAATTTGTTCAGCCCCATACTTCCTGTCCAAGTGAAAGCTGTTGGACTAGAGCCGGGGGACTGTTGGTGAACAGGAAAGAAGGCTCCTCTGTCCTCGCTCTGCTTAGAGTCTAAGGGAGGAAACCCACAAAGACCACTGTGATGGGTCTGTCCAGGCTGACGTATCCAGGAGGGCTTCCCTGAGGAGGTGAGAGGCGAGGTGGAAAAATGGCAAGAATGTTTAAGGAATATCAAATAAAATTTCTGATGGGAATTAGGGAAAAAAGCAGCTTGGGACCTTAAGGAACTGAAAACATGCAAGTGTGACCGTGGCCAAGAGAACTCTGGGTGCAGAGCATAGAGTCTGAAGCTGGGACCTCTACCGTAGAGGGAAGACAGAGGATGTTTAGAGGACAAAGTCATACACTTGTGTTGCCTGTGGAAAGGTTTGTGTCTTAACATTTAAATAAATGGACCCTTTTCTACTTTTCTAATCTGTTTTATTTATTTTATTTTATCTTATTTTTTAAAGTTACTGAAACTTTTATTTTTTATTTTTTTAATTGTTCATGACTTTTATTTTTTTTGTTGTTGTCGGTCTTTTTTTGTTTTTTCTTTGCCAAAAGGGCTCTTTTTACATTTTTTTAACATTTTTTATTGAATACTAGTCATTTTATAATGTTGTGTCAAATTCCAGTGTAGAGCACAATTTTTCAGTTATGCATGAATATGCATATATTCATTGTCACATTTTTTTTTCGCTGTGAGTCACCACAAGATCTTGTATATATTTCCCTGTGCTAAAACATGTGAAATAAAGCATTTATGTACACAATTTTATTTTTTAAAATACTTTCTTTTTTTCTTTTGACACTACTGAGCATGGATGCTTGCTTCTAAATTTTTTTGGTGAAATACTTTACAACAGTTTATTTTATGCAAAGAGGAGCATCATGATTCAGTCTTCCATTTGGACCCTCATACCTTTGTGAATTATCATTCCAAGTTAAGATAGCCATTGAGCAAAAAGTACCCCCCTCCCTGAAAATGATGACCCTAGTAACACATCACTAAGTGTTAAATCAAGGTTTTTCAAAACGATTGTATTCAATGGCCTTATTTCCATTAAAAATAAGATTATTAAAATAATACTGACAGGCATATGCAGAATAGATAAAGAAGATTATCCTGTAGAGCACAGGGAAATATATACAAGATCTTGTGGTGGCTCACAGCAAAAAAGAATGAGACAATGAATATATGTATGTTCATGTGTAACTGAAAAATTCTGCTCTGCACTGGAAATTGACACAACATTGTAAAGCGACTATAACTCAATAAAAAATGTTAAAAATAATACTTTAGATCAAAGATCTTTTGTACTATTAACCTGGCTGCTCTGCAGCATCTCCAAGGACTCTGGTTTTCACCCCCACCCCCAGCCATATGTTTCAGTATGTCTGTGCCACCGTGGAAGCCAAACTCCGATATGCTTCATAAATTTTTGGATGAACCTGCAGAATGTGAATTCAAAAATTAATGAGCATGGATTAACATCCTCCCTGGACAGACTTTGTTTATGTGCTTCACACATTAGACCTCTGACCCATTCAAATTGTTTTCACCGCGTTATTGCAAACGCCTGATGCAGACACGTGCAATGCAATGGGATGATGACACACTGCAGTCAGTAACACCACTGTCATGGTGGTTTCTCCTCCCTCGTGGAAAGTAGGTGAAATTCTGGGGCTGTGTGTAAACAGAAACTCACCAAATTGTATCAAGGAAAATTAAATAAATCGAGATATTTTTATGATATCAGATTGAAATACATAATACATAATACAGAGAAATAATGTTAAATCCTTTAACATTATTTTTCCCCTTTAACATCTGAATTAATCAAGTGATAAAATAAGTAGGCAAAGCTTTTACATGAGACATTGATTTAATAAATCTTTATTTTCTTGGTTTCTAAGGACTAGGAGGAGGACAGAAAATGCACGCAACTGCACAGGAAGAAAATTTGGAAAAGGACACATATCTGGGACTAGATAATTGTGCTAAAGTGAATACACAAAAAAGCAAAAAAAAAAATAGTTTTCATATACAAGCCAATGGAACTGGCCGGCCACATTGGCTTTATCTAAAGCTTGCAAAAGAACGCTGAAACCAGGACTATTTGGTTAGTTTGTTGTGTTTTTTTTTTTTTAAATGTCTATTATAAGCAATTTGCATAAATCCACATTTTCACCCAGGAACTGTTGCGATTTGAAGCTTAATCCAAATTTTAAAAATTTAATTGCTCAAGATCCCTGAGGATTTATTTTGTGGCTGTGCTTGTGGTTTGACTAATACAGAGTTATCATAGTGGTGAGTGAGAAAAAAAAAAATGTCCAATGAAATGGGATTCTCCATGGAATGATTTATATGAAGATCCTTAGCTTTGTTCTGTTCAGCGTTTTTGTCAAATCCTAGGCGGCGTGGATAACATTCTTACCCAATTACCAAAGACCCAACTGCAATGTACAGCTTAAAATACGTAAACAGGGTGCAGTGGTGGTGCTCACACTGAGTTCTCCCCCTGGTGGCCACTTGCTACCTTGCAAGACGGGAGATCAGTCTCTTTACTACAAATTCGTTGTAAGGGGAGAAAAGGAGTGAGACATTTACAGGACAGTCCCTAAGTTGGGGAGTGATTTATTAATATTCATGTCAGCTTTACTTTGGTTTAAGTGCCCCTCAATTTAATAATATTAAAACCCTTAAATAAAACTAGATATTCAATTCTCTGTGCTTTTTCCTATCAGTACATAAGCTTATGATTGCCAACTTTATCCACAATTACGAGGTGCATGAAACTGATTTTTCACAGTGTTTTTGCACCGTTTCCTATGTGTTTTTATAAAATAAAATAAAACGGATTTTTTTTTTTTTTGGCTACAGCACAATACACATACAAGTGTGTTGACATCAAGTATGGTCTAAAACCACAAATAATGGGATTTAGGAGCGTGCCCCCAAGGGGTAAGAATGAAGAGTCTCTAAAGAGCATCAAGCCTTAATCTACAGAAGAAATGAATCTGTAAAACAAGAGATACATCCGTTCAGGGAAGCCAAGGGGATCATGTGGTCCTAAAGTACACGGATCCTTTGAACAGAGAAGAAAGAAAAAAAAGCTGTGTGTCGTACTTGTTCTATGGAAAATGGATCACTATTTTGTACACAGTCCTCAGTAAGCAATAATGCCTTCACTGGAGTAGTTGGTGGGAACTTTTTTAGACCTTGGTTATTAATCTGGTCTACGTGCGCTGTTCTAAGTCTTCATCCCAGGTGAACAGTGCATCATGGCCACCTGAGGTCTCTTTCTTTCCTACGACTAGACGTGAATCTTGCCAAGGAAAGCGCAAAGCCTGTCTCACCCCATCTGCACCTAACTCTTGACTTGACCGAAGATTTGTAGACCACAGCCAACGTGCCTTCATGCAAGGTCTTATCTCCTCCCTGTCTAGTCTGGTGTCTCATAGCTGGGAAGTGAATTGCTAGACGTTTCTAGGAGGAGGTGCAAAATTTCTCATTCTCTCTCTTGAAAAAATCTAAACACTGAGGCTGAGAAGAGGACCTGATCATTAATCATGGAACCACACTTAATGTAGGTACCCACTGTTGAAACAACTGTGTTAAGTGTCTCACCATCACCTCCCAGAGCATCCGTTCTCCTCTGTGCCACGTACAGAGCATCTGTCATTTCTAACCTTCCAGTAACTCACAAAGATGGGGATGATTAACCTCTTTCTACAGGAGAACTTGATGATATTAGAGGGTTAGTAACTTCTCAAACTGAAGGCTGCTTGGATTTTGATTCCTGTCTTGTTGGTTTAAAGGTTGGCGTACCGCTACCGCATGGCACTCTTAGACTTCTAAATGACTACATGCCCATGATTAATATCCTATGATAACTGAATTAACTACTAATGTTTTAAGTAACAGAAAGAGAACTGAAAATGATACACTTTTCAAAATACTGTAGCTTCTACTCTGCAATCTTCTACCATATTAGATCGCCCCAAGGAGAGAGTGCGTACAGGAATGTGAACTTTCTGGAAGAAAATCAATAGTTGTAAATGCCACAGACCATAGTCTTCTTCTTGCTATGTTTTGTAAAAAAAAAAAAAATTTCTTAGCCATTCTTTGCTCGTATTATAAATACGCCCCTGTGAAAGCAATTTGTTTATGTGAACCTCCTTCAAGGTATAAATTAACCCAATCATAAACTTCACTGGGTATCATAATGGCCCTGGCAGCTCATTCCTCTTACTTCCCATCTATTTTAATGAAAAATAAATGACTAATGATAATTGTCCAAGAATTGAAGCTAAACGTGCCATAAATTGTTACCGACATTGAGATTTGCCTCATAATTTAGGGAAAAAACAATAATAAAGAATATATATATATATATATATATATATATATATAAAGAGAGAGAGAGAGAGAAATAGATCTTATTTTGCTCAATATCTTTGTTTTAGAATGTATTAATTTAAAAAATAAATCTCTATATATACTCCTAAATTATTCGATCTTAAAAATGTCACTGATCTAGGATGTCTGCATGCCCTTTATGAATGATTCAACATAGGGCTGATCATCTTGAAGGCAGCTGGGAGGATGGAGGGCGAACCTTATCTGCATGGGACAGGACTTATAGCTCTGATGTCCTGAAACTGTTAAGAGTGGTTTTCTTCAGGGACGTAACAAATAAGGAAGTGTCGCTGGCATTTCTATATAATATGCATACAATTATAAATGTATCCATCTCCAGATCCAGATTTCAAGGTTTTACAACTGACACAATGAATTGGGAAGTTGAAGGAAGGTCCTGTACAGATAACATCGCCTTTATTCAAGACAGTTCCCATTAATCTTAGTTTTCCCATTGATCTGGTCAGAGATACTAAATAATGTATTTTCATAAAGTCCCTATTTACATGGCAAGCATCAAGGCAACTCCACTGGCTTGTGGTCACCAAAGGTGTTACCCTGGACTTTTTTTTTTTTTGACCATCTGTCCATAATAATCTAATTGATTATTTTTTTCCATGATATTTAAAGCAAGTAGGGAACTAATGACAATAATAAATAGTCCTGGCAATTATACTTACAAAAGTGTTTAATTTGAGCCACACCAGGGACTATTCTAAGACACACACTCTCCCCCCCATACACAGCCCTTATTCAATCCTCATAACACTTACTTAATTTTATTACTTTAAAAATGGATTTATTTGTGCCTTTCAGTTGAGCTGTAATTGACATATAGCATTTTATTAGCTTAAGGTGTACAACATAGTGATTCAATATTTGTATACGTTGTGAAACAGTCATCACAATGACATCCATCCTGACCTAGCTAAATTTGTTTTTCCTTTTGACGAGAACTTTTAAGATCTACTCTCTTGGCAACGTTCAAGTGTGCAGTATGGTCTGTTTAATTATAGTCGCCATGCTGTACATTACATCTTCAGGACATTTATTTTATTATGTGTAAGTTATAACAAGACGTTCTTTCCTTTTGACCCCATTCACGCATTTCTCTCACCCACCACTCCTGCCTTTGGCAACCACCCATCTACTGTCTGTATCTGGGAGGTTGCTGTTTCTGTTTTTGCTTTTCTATTTTTAGATTCCAGATATGAAGAACCTAGCTAATTTTTTCCCTTTGTCCATAATATCCTAATTATATTATTTTATTTTCATGATATTTAAAGCTGCTTCACAGGTTGTAGCTAATATTTGAAATGCACGTACATTTAACATCAGCCAGTTTGAAACACTGACAGAGATAAGGATTGAATGTTTCTGGAATACGTTTCAAACCATGTAAGCAAAGAATTGCCTTAGGTTGATTTACACATATATTTATCTGTTTGTTGTTTATTACTTTTTAAAATTTATACTATATTAGTTTCAGGTGTACAGCATAGTGATTCAATATTTGTATAGATTATACAACATTCAAAGTCATTAAAAATGATGAATATATTCCCTATGCTGTATAATAAATTCTTGTTACTTATCAATTTTGTACAGAGTAGTTTGTATCCCTTTTTTTATTTGAACACTTTTGTATATTTTTATTGAAGTATAGTCAGTTTACAATGTTGTGTCAGTTTCTGGTGGGCAGCACAGTGCTTCAGTCACACATATACATACATATATTCCTTTTCATATTCTTTTTCATTATAAGTTATTACAAGATATTGAATATGGTTCCCTGTGCTGTACAGTATAAACTTGTTGATTATCTATTTTATATACATTAGTATCTGCAGATCTCAAACTCCCAACTTATTCTTCCCACCCCTTTCCCGGCTGGTAACCATAAGCTTGTTTTCCATGTTTGTGAGTCTGTTTCTGTTTGTTATATACGTTAGTTTTATTTTTTAGATTCCACATATAAATAACAGACTACTTGTCTTTTTCTGTCTGACTTATTTCACTGAGCTTAATACACTCTAGGTCCACCCATGTTGTTGCAAGTGGCAGAATTTCATTCTTTTGAGGGCTGAGTAATATTCCATTGTTTATGTATACCAAGCCTTCTTTATCCATTTGTCAGTTGATAGACATGTAGGTTGCTTCCATATCTTGGCTCTTGTAAATAATGCTTCTATGAACATTGAGGTTCATGTGTCTTTTCAAATTAGTTCTTTTGTTATCTTCAGATATAAAGCCAGGAGTGGAATTGCTGGATTGTATGCTAGTTCTATGTTTCATTTTTTTGAGGAACCTCTGTTCTGTTTTCCATACTGGCTGCAATATTTATATCCCAACCAACAGTGTACAAGGGTCTCCTTTTCTCACTCACGTCCTCAACAACATTTGAAAAAAAAACTGAAGCATATTTTATTGTCTACATTTTCTATACTTTGCTATATGTTATCAAAACAATAGTATATGCTACTTTCTTTGGCTGTAGGGAGAAGTGTTCATTCTAATAGCTTTTTAATGGCATCTTTAGGATTTTCTTTGTGTGATATCATGGCGTCCACAAAGAGAATCAATTTTACTTTTCAGATGCCTTTTTCTTGTCTACTTGCTTTGGCTAAGACTTCCAGTACTAAGCTGGATTATATTGATAAGAGTGGACATCTTTGTGCTGTGCCTGACTTAGATTTTTCCATTGACTATGGTTTTAGCTGTGGGCTTCTCATAAACGATCTTTATTGTCTTGACATAAGTCCCATCTTCACCTGTTCATTTGAAGAAACGTTTTTTAAAAGTCGCCTTACGTGTGCTTTGACAATAAATGTCTATGTTTTAGGGAAAATAATGGATATTTAAGGTAGTAGTTTTAATGGATAGGTTTTGCCTAGATGAGAAAGAAGATATGATTTCTGGTATCTAGAAATAAAGGCAAAGTGTAAGTTTGGATTTAGAGTAATCAAAATACCAGCACAGTGACGGTGAATTTGTTCATAGTCAGTAGCAAGAACGTTTGAATTTATATCCACTTGAACTCCATTTGTCTGTTAAGATACCTCTTACTCTCGTTAAAAAATAAGATATTTTGTCTTTCTTATACATATTCTATGTTTTATTATGAGCTCTAGAAGCTCTCCAAAAAGTATTAGCTTATATTTGTTATATTTTAGCAAACAAATATTATTTTTCTATTCTTGTATTTCTGATAAATATGATATATTTACACATCACCTAATATATTTTAATATAACATATTTATTATATTTTGGATAGATCACTTTTCTGTGCTTAGTCTCCTTTGGTAAGCATAGAAATATATGTTCTATAACGTATTTTTTACTAAATATAATTTAGGAAATCATACATATTTCCTAAATTAGGACTTTTTCCTACATTAACTCGGCAGAATTAGAGATCACTCTGTGGTGGACATATGGTGAGGGATTTGTCAAGACGTAACTCCGGTTGAGTGGCCATGCTGAAGCATCATGGTTAAGCAGGCAGTCAGCCTCCCAGGGTGGGAAGCCTTATGGATTATTAACAGGAGCGTCTTGAAAACAATAAAAGAACCCTCCATCTGTTCATTGCCACAATGACTAGAATAACAAATTCTTTAAAATGTCTACATCCCCATCAAGAGAGGAAAAATTTAATACTTTGCCTGTGTTTTAGGAGAAATCTTATTCTCCCTTTAAACTGAACAAATAAGAAATAATTTAAGAACAGGGAAACACAATATTGTGAAATGACCATAACTCAATAAAAACTGTTAAACTTTTAAAAAAAAGAACAAGAAAAATACACATTTTTATTATACTAGGTGAAGAATTCAAGTTGTAGAAATACTATTAAAACTATAAAACTGGAGTAAAGAAGAATGAGTAGAAAGTAATGTATTGTGTCTTAATGATGCTAAGACAGTGAGTCCGTGGTGATTCTGTTTTTCTCTTTTTGGTGAATAAGTAATGAGTGGTTGTAAACTCCATGGCAGCAGGTGAAATCTGGGTAATTGTTAGGCTTCCAATCATTTTTCCAAGTGACCCGGCATCACATTTAAATGCACACACTCACGTTAGCAAATTCCTCCCCAGTGAGACTCTTGACCAAAACTGAGACTTCTGCGGTTGCTCCCAGATGGTGGAAGCTGATCTGGAGGCTCCCCGAGGCTTGCATGGGATGAGGGATGCTGGCGCCATCACAGCAGACTGAGGACTGTGTCAGACTGATGGCGAGTTTTGGAAAGAAAACGCCTTCTTGCTGAGATTCTTGGAGACGCCTAACTTTGGTCCTTTATTTGCACTGAGCATCCATTTGTCTTTGTTTCTTTGATCTACAACAGTATCTCTAAATCATCTGCAAATGGTGTTCATTTGCTAACGCTGCCATGAAAAGGTAGCTTTAATCAGAGGTGTGTTATGTTCCCGCAGAAATGGAGGCTCGAAATCAGAGATCGAGGTGTAGGCAAGGTTTAATTCTTCTGAGGTTTCTCTCTGTGCGTCTTCTCCTCTCTGTGTTTTCATATACTCTTCCCTCCATGCGAGTCTGGGTCCTAATTTCCCCTTCTTATAAGGCCACCAGTCCTACCAGACGAAGGGCCACCCGAGTGGCCTCATTTTAAGTCAATTACCTCTTTAAAGGCTCTTGTCTTTAATTACAGTCCACTACGGAGGTACAACGGATTAAATGGAAAAGCAAAAAAGAAAATAAAATTGTGTTTTAGGAAAATCTCAGTAGCAAGGGAATATTCTAGATAAGCAACATGATGATAAAGAGCGTTTAACATGATCCCTAAATAGAACTGAAGCCCCATTACAAGCAGGAGACTATGAGGCGATTTTTAGAAATGCTGGTCAACACACACACACCCTGATTTTAATTAAATTGAATCAATATATTAAGTGGTACAGAGAGAGCATCTGAAAGGTCAGCATATACACACTGGAGACTGAAGAAGACTCTCCATTTCTCTAAGGCATTGTCTTAATAACCGTAATCCAACGTCTTTTCATATTTCAGTCTTTGATTTTTAAAGAAAATCAATTTGTGGATGTCAGACTATGTGCCCAGGAAAATAAAGAAAACTTTTTGCAGATAAAATGGTGCACCACACATCGACTTCTTTCTGTTTGCCTTCATAAGAGTTAATACATATTGTGAATATTCAAAGTTGTCTGAAACCTCTGGTTGATCTTCTAAAGAAGTGGATAATCCTCATCTTATAGTGCATTGGTTAAAGCATTTTTATCAGCTAGGTAGTCCAGTAACAATAATTTAATATAACTTTTCTATAGAATAATATTATTTAAAGAGATACACTCCCCTATTTAGCCCTCCCTGTGAGAAAAATGCAATTTTCCATCAAACATATATGCATATGATGGCTTGTCCTGGAATATCTTTTACGAATACCATGGCAGTGGGTCTGTGTGTGTATATATGTATATATAATAAAATCTATAAAGCCATTTGTGAGATAAACATTGAAAAAAGGAAGCAAACACTCTAAAAGTTATTATTCACTGGTAATAGAGAATTCACAATTTCTAATTAATATAAACAGATACTTAAATTTATGGTCTGAGCACTGTCTTCAATTCATCCTTTACGCTTTCAACTCCTGAAAACTGTTTAAGAACAAAGAAGAAAATTAATGGAGCCCTATTTTTCGGATATGAGAGAAACTGAAACTTCTTAAGCATCTTTTAAATGTACATATGGGCACAGGTGAGAGGGGTTATGAGAGAACACACATTTCACAGAGAAAAATAAGTGGTCAGAATATTAAGAGGTGAAAAAGTCTGCATAAATACACCCCCTGAAGGTGGGAAGATCAACTCAAGGTGAAAACGTGCGTGCTCAAATTTATTTATTTTTGTGGCTGTATATTAACTCGAACAATAACTCTGTGGTGGTGTATTTACTCATTCTTACTGTTGACAGCCATTTGGATAGTTTTCGTTACATGTTATTGTAAAATGCTGTAGCTATAAACATTCTCGTGTCTATCTCCCGTTGCATATACGCATGAATTTATATAACCAGGGGTGGAATTGCTAAGTCATGCAATATGTTGTATATTCAAAGATACATCCAACTCTGCAGACGCACCCAGTTCTCCAAAATGTTTGTTTCTTCACCAGCTAAACTCCCACCAACATAATATGATAGTTCCTTTTATTCCATGATTGTGCCAATACTTGGTATTTCCAATACTGTATTCTAGATAGACACCTTTTATCTTCTGTAATTCATCTTTCTCTAGACAAACCTACAGCCAGCATAGCACTCAATGATGAAAAACTCAAAAGCTTCGCACTAAAATCTGGGACAAGACAAGGCTTCCCACTCTCACCACTCCTATTCAACATAGTCTTGAAGTCCTGGCCACAGCAATCAGGCAAGAGAGAGAAATAAAAGGGATCCAAATTGGAAAAGAAGATGTAAAAGTGTCACTATATGCTGATGACATGTTACTATATATAGAAAACCCTAAAAGGTCCACACAAAAGCTACTAGAGCTGATCGAAGAATTCAGCAAGGTAGCAGGTTACAAGATTAACGTTCAAAAATCAGTTGCATTTCTTTACACTAACGATGAATCAACAGAGAAAGAAAGTAAAAAAACAATCCCCTTTAAAATAGCACCCATAGTAATAAAATACCTAGGAATAAATCTAACCAAGGAGGTGAAAGACTTAAACATGGAAAACTATAAACCACTGATGAGGGAAATTAAAGAAGACTTCAAAAAATGGAAAGATATCCCATGCTCCTGGATTGGAAGAATCAATATTGTTAAAATGGTCACGCTGCCCAAGGCAATCTACAGATTTAATGCAATCCCTATCCAATTACCCAGGACATATTTCACAGAACTAGAACAAATCATAATAAAATTTATATGGAACCATCAAAGACCTAGGATTGCCAAAGCATTACTGAAGAGAAAGAAAGAGGCTGGAGGAATAACTCTCCCAGACTTCAGACAATACTACAGAGCTACAGTCATCAAGACACCACGGTATTGGTACCAAAACAGACCTATAGACCAATGGGAGAGAATAGAGAGCCCAGAAATGATGTTTTTTTATGACCAGATCTAAATTTCAATTTATGTTTGTTTGTCTGTGTCTGACCATCTCCACCCAGGATGCCCAGTGACTCAAGGCACATCTGAGGAGTCACTTCACTTCCTGAACCCTGCTGCTGTCATTGGCCAATCCTATCTTCAGGCCTGTACCACAGATCAGTTTCCTTTCAGTCTAATCCTAAAGAACTTTTTCATTCCTTCTGCAAGTGTAATGAGTCTGCAAAACACTATCTTCATATTAAATTCAGCCACAGTGTGCTTTCCATAAAACCAACCTGTGGCTTACAATTAGTGTAAAAAATACTTTGTTTTTGGTGTTGCAGACCTATTTCAGAAGGTAAGACTAATAGCATGGAGCTTTGAGAGAAATTTGTCTGTACAGTTAGATCTGGTCACTTTACAAAGAACGTGAAGTCATACGGATGAATGAGATAAATGAGAAGGTACAAACAAGTGAAGAAAAGAAAGGAGTTAAGATTGAAATCTTGGAAATAATGAGCATTTACGTTACAGAAAGTGAACCAACTATTCCAGAAGCATGAAGAGGAACAGTGAAGGGAAATTCTAGGAGCAGAGATTCTGAAAAGGGAAGGGAAGAAAAGGTTTGACGTAGGGGAGAGCATTGTTCATTCCACATATGGTGTTTAACGTGCCCTCCACATTCCAAGGAGATACAAGGGCAGATACTCTGTTATCACTATTTAATGTGTTTACGATGTTATTGCAGTCAAGTTATGAAGACTCAACAGAGGGTCATACTGGGAGCCACTGGGATAAGAGAAACTGCCATTCCACAACTAAACTAATGGATTTATAGGAAGATTTTTCAACTCTTTTAAAAAGTAAAATTTCCTTCAATTTTTGCGCCCAGAACACTCTAGCTAGATTAGGAGACATGGAAGTATCAGGAACTAAAGATGAATGTTACATAATAGATGTAAAATATTGAGGAGGTAAAAATTAAGGAAGGTCAATAGTCCAGGAGAGGGGAGGGGTTTTTAGTTAATTTAGGGAAGTGATGACATAGCAGAAGTGGGAAGTTTTTCTGAGGATCCAGTTGCTGGGCTGACAATCTCTTGCCTCAGTGAACTTCAAATGACTTAAAGTCATTCAGGACCCATATTCTTGTCTCTGTAAAACTATTTTAAGAAATAACTTAGCTACTCGTGGGAGTGGAAGCTAAAATTAAAAGCGTTAACAGCTGAGGCAGATTTGACCAAAATGCTCATCTGAATTTTTAAATTGATGACGCTTTCATGAAATGGCAATAGTTTCTGGGGTAAAATTGGAAAGTTTCATTTTTCCTGAACTACTAGCTGTATTTTATAAAAGAAAATGTCACTTGTTCATCCATTTAGAATGTGTCCTAATATTTTTCATTAATGTTAGGAGATATGAGATATAAATTCTAATTAATGGCCATATTCATTACATTGTACCTAATAATGAATGTAAAGGGAATTTATTTTCTAGTGCCATATGAATTTTAGTGCCACTACGATATTCTGTTCCACAATGTTAAGAATAAATTTGATGGCTTCCCCATAACGTTTTTAAAGTATATGTTGTAAATGGAAACATAGAGTATTTCCCAAAAAGGGTCTCCTAATGGCATTTTTCACCTTCTCTTTGCTCATCATGTCAAGATGAACATAATATGTCTTTTCTATCCTGTCAGTTGATGGTCATAATTCTTTTATAACTGTGTCATTTATTCCAAACATATAAATTAACATTAAAAGAAAGTTCTGGTGATCTAATTTATTTTCACAGTTATTTCTTAAGGTATAATTCATTGAAATAGAATATCAGTTTTGGAAAATAACCCAAACTTTATATAACTGAAGTCTAAATATTCTTTCCCAGTATTCCCCAAATTTGTATTCGAATTATGCTTACACGTCATTAATTACAAAGAATTTTGGAGAATAAAAATATGGCTGACATATTAAATAACTAACATTACTGAAATGTCTTTTTGTGGTTTGCATATGCTAATAATTTGGACATATATGAATTTCTTGAATCACATTCATTCTTCTTTATTATTTCTACATTTAACACTATTTAATTTTGTAAAATGAATTTCCAAAGTTGATTTTTCCTTTCACTCCTCCACAATTAGTGTCTTATTTTGATCAAAACATTCATTTTTTTCTTGATTTTTTTTAATGAATTTCCAGGTAATGATTTCTGAATATTTGCCTAGAACATATGAATTCCTCTCAATGTAAAATGTCATTTTGTTTGTTTGTTTTTTTTTAACATTTCTTTACCTAATTGTTGAAATTGTTTTATTCTACTATGTTTTGGGGTGCAGATGAATCTATTTATTTAAAGGTCAAAAAGAGGAGGATTGGGGTATTTCTTAATACAGCATCAAGCATTTAATTGGGATTTCCTGTAGCATACTCACATGAAATCATGCCTGAAATGAGATAGCTGAAAACAAAATCAGGTGACAATGATAAAAAGTATATTAAAACTTTCTTAACATTAAATTTAACTCTATTGAATTGATAGTTGAATTTAAGTCTAATTTTCATAGCCTTTGTTACCACAAGAATGTGTTGACAAAAGACCTTATCTGTTTAAGCTCATTACTTTTGCCTAGAATGAAAAACAGGGCTGGTGAATGCTTAGCAAATGTATGTTAAATGAACTGATAAATCACAGAATTAATTTGTTCGTCGAGTGGCATATTTGGGAAAGACAAATGTACTTTCTGTGGACACTCAATTGTATGATCTGGATGGAGGGGCAGTGCTGGCACCTCATGCCCATAGTCCCATGACCCTCTTTCTTTATTGAAACTAATTCTGTATGATCTACACCTGTTTTGTTGCATACATGGGAAGCAATGAACAGACAAATCTTTAGCTACAGATCTTTTAAAAATTGTTATTATTTTCTCCTTAAAATTTTTATTCTCAGTCATATAATTCTTCGTGAATAAAAACTGGATAATAATTTAAATTTTTTTTTCCTAAAAATATGGTAGTTTTTATCCCTGTTTTTCTTAAAAATAATAAGCCGCTCATAAAGTAATTTTCATTTATTAGCATTTTAGAATCATAATTAATTATTGAAAATGATTCTTGAAAATCCCAGACTACTATATGGAAATCCTCTAATCTTCCTTTTCTCCACAGCTATCTTATTTTATCATTTTCAGATTTGCTTGACAGTTTTTGTTCTAGAATATTCTATATATGAATTTGTACACCATGCGCTATTTTGAGTTCAGCTCATTTCTGTCAACATACATTTTTTTTTCGATTCACCCATGTTGTTAAATTAACCAGAAGTGTGTTTATTATACTTCTGAGTAATATTTCATTTATGGATATACCACAGTGTATTTACCCATCCAAAGGTGGATGTGCTTTGGCGTTGTTGCCAATGTGGGGATATTATGGACAAATCTGTTATGACTATTCATGTAAAAATTTTGTATAGACATAATTTCCATTTTCTCATGTAAATACACAGCTTGGAATTTCAAGTGCAAAGTTGGCTTTGTAAGAAACTGTAGAAGAGTTTGTCCAAGATGATTATATACTGTTTTATCCTCCAAAAAGCAATATATGAGATTTTTTTCAGTCTTTTCAGTTATAGGTATTGATATTATACACATTCCAGTGTAGTTTAATTTGCATTTGAAGACTAACAATATTTAACATGTTTTCAAGTATTTGTTGTCACGATAGCATCTTCTGTGAAGTGCCTGTTAAAATCATCTGCCCTCTTTAAATGGTTATTTTCCCTTTTTTAATGAACCATAACAATAAATAAATCATTTGCCAGAAATCTACATTGCTAAACATTTCTTCAAGATGATATCTTTCCTTTTCATTATTCTAAGGCTGTCTTTTGGAGAGTAGAAATTTTAAATTTTGATAAAGTCCACTTTATCAAATTTTTATTTTGTGCTGTGTGTTTGTTTATATTGTCTGAGATATCTGGATACCTTATGATTTCAAAGATTTCCATCTATGTTGTCTTCTAGAACACTTAATAATTTTAATTATTACATTTAGGCTTGTAACCTATTTTGAGTTACATTTTTATGCATGGTGTGAGGTAATAATAGTTCAGGTTTTTTTTTTTTTTTACAGAAAGATTCAGTTACCTTCATTTTTGATTTACTGAGCATTTTTAGTATTCCAGTTAAATTAATTCTTGACTTTTAGTTATCCTTTGCCTACTTTTAAGAATTTTTCTGAATATTACTATGGTTTTACTTAACTTATAGCCTTCTTGGATCTAGTATTATATCATCTTATTTAAATATGAGAAACTTATAACTAATTCCTTTCATGCCCCATTTTAGTTTGTTGTCATGTACTTTATATTTACATATCTTATGCATCTCAAAATGTTAAAATTTTTGCTGTAAAATGTTATCTGTGCTTCCTAACAGTTAAGAATATTTTAAAAACTAATGTTTATAGTATGTTTGTCATTTCATAGTTTCTTCATTTATTCAGATCCAAATCTTATATTATTTTCCCTCTTTTGAAAAATTTATTTATATTTAAATTTACATATATTTGGGGTTTTTTTAGATTTATAGATTTTTTAATGGAGTTAATGAATTCTGCTAGTTTTGATTTATCTAAAACGTCTGTTTAGCCTTTATTTTTTTTTATAGACATGTTCACTGGAATAAGAATTCTGCAATGACACTTTTTCTCTTTTAGTTATTTAAACATTTTGCTACACTATTTTCTGGTGTCCCCTGTATCTAAATAGAATGTACATAAATTCTATTCATACATGTGTTCCCTTATATATAATGTATATTTTTTTTCTCTAATACCTTTGAAGATTTTTCAGCATGGTTGACTTATAGAGAAGTTTGAATATGATGCAGCTACTGGAGTCTTTTTTTTTCCTGTTTAGAGTTTACGAGTTTCTGGGATTTCTCTTTTCTTTTATCAATTATAAAAATTGAAATATTCAGCCATTATTTTTAAAGTATTTATTTTCCTTCCATGTGCTTTCAACTCTCTTGCTTCTGGGGCTGAAATTATAGCCATGGAAAACTTTTTTTATTCCCCTCACTTATCAAAAGGCAGAAAATTCTTAGAAAATGGTTATCTAGCCAGGCTATATCTGACTGCCTGAATTAATATTCAGATAGTTCTCATGGTAAATATATTGCATTTTTACAGTATTGATTTTCAACAAAGATAAGCAGTGTTATATAATTAAGGAAAGTATGAACATTTACTCTTTTCTGGTTAATGTTTTGATGATGGCATTTGCTACAAGTTATTTTTGTCTCTCTTTCTTGACTTTGCTTGCCTCTAGTAAGAAATTGGATTGAAAGTGTTATGAACATTTATTCTAATATAATAACCACGTTAGGTGATATACATAAAAGATAATTTCCAATTAGCCATGGCATGAGGATCATGAACTATTGCAATGAATGTAAAACATTGAGCCCTTGGGAACATTTTTTTAAATGCTGAATTTTGCCTACCTTCCTTCTTCCTTTTAAAAAAAATCATGGTTAAAATATTTTTATCTTTATGTTGACTAACCCGAAACCATGCAATTCAAACGGAATACCATCCGTCCCAGTGACACTTCCCTCACGGCACCCCACATGTTCAAATCAAGCATCTCACCATCTAATCAGTAAACAATCCCATTTATTTAATTACTTCCATCAATCTATTGAACAACCAGGCAATGTGATATTGTAACAAGGTCGAGAACACATAGGCTTTTACTGTTATCATAGCACAGTGAAAAGACTCAAAATCATAAAAAAAAAATCAGTAAATCAATAAATACCTCTAAAATCACGTTATTCTAGTCTCAATTTTACCATCATCCAACGGCTTCTCATAGTTGACATGAAAAGACTCAAATTTTTTTGGTACGATATGCACACTAAATTCTATAGTTACATTTTCAATCTCATCTACTGTGTCCAGTGGTCATTGCAGCCACTGAAAACTGACGAATATTTTCATCTTTTGCTACTTAATCTTGGACCTTTTCCTAAGCCGAGTAACTTTTCTTCCCTCAATTTTAACCAGGCCAACTAGTTCTACCATGGTGTGGTGACTGCTGGGATCTGCCCACGGATGTCCCTGCAGGAGTGACAGACACAGTCCCCCAGTTACTGGAGTGCTTCAAGCAGGAAGCCTCAGTCCCCTCCCTGCACATACACCTCAGCTGAGGATTCCAGCCTCACCCAGGGCCATGTTTCTGTGCAGAGTGGACCTCACCTGATGCCTGGAAGATGTGAGAAACAAGCCCTGGATTTATTCCTCCAGCTCAGAACTTCTCTTCACACCTCCCTACCTGCCCAAGGCTCACTAGGGACCACATCAGAGATCATTTTTACTCTTCACTCCCTTCTCCACGTGTTAATTCTAACAGCATTTCCAAATAAACTCCCTGATACTAATCTTTACCTAAAAATTGGCTTCCCAAAGAACACACGTTGTAAAACATTGCATCACAAAATGCACTGTTACTTCGTCTCATTTTTCTTAACTTGTAGTCAGTCTATGTGTTTTTGAACCTCAGAGCATTTGATGTATCTAGTACTGTGTTCAATAATTCTTCCACTTTATTTTTATTCCTACCGTATAAAGATGTTGTGATTTATGAGATGAGATGGGGCTGGAGGGCTGTAATAAATATTTTCAAGGAACGCGGAAGTCTGGAACTTCCTAGTTTTGTCTGATGTTGCATGGCGTCATGCACACGAATTTATGAAAAGAGAAATCACTGCCCTAGGCCAAGTGATGCGTGATTTTACAATTTGGCTATTTAGGTAGGCAGGCTTTGTGATTTTCTTGATGCGTCATGACTAGGGAATAAGAATACATAAAGAGGGGGCTATGAACATAGTTTAAAAATGAAATATTTGGAAAGACATCTAAAAAATAGGCAGTGATTATCCCAGTTTCCTTATTTGTCGAGTGAAGAAATACCATCATTAATTGCAGTTCATTTGCATCTGGCTAATCCTCCTGCAAATTCCGAGAAAAAACACAGTCTGTTTTAGATGAAAATGCAAAACTGTAATTGGGTATAAATATAAAACTAGTGTATGTCCTAGCAGGGCAGAGCTTCATCTGAACGTGCCCCCGTCTAGTTCTGAGAGTTTCCAAGTTTGTTGTCATTTGCATATGTCATAGAAAGCCCTTTTTCTTACTGTCCACTCTCCCTCTCCGACATTTAGGCTGCTCATGGGAGCTCAACTCTCCCAGCCACAGGGTTATGCACTGCTGAGTGTATCAATGCACGTGGTGGCCCAAGAAAAGTCACGTTGTATATCAAGTGTCCTTGAAGTTTCCTAGTGGAGCTAAAAAGCCGACCACCCTCCAAATCGAAACCCACCCTCTTGAAATTATTTGCTGACAGGGCCCCAAATGCTGGATACTCACCCCATTTCATGCTGCAGATCGCAGTGGAATACTGATCAACCTCCGTGCAACCATGGGAAGGTCAGCTACAGCTGAGCACTCCAAGGTCAAACAATGCCAATGACCACACGTTGGACATTCTTCAACGCTGGACCTGAGATCATATCTTATTCCTTGTTCTAATGCAAACTATGGTTTCTTTAGCATGAACTGCCTTCCCATCCAACAAGGTGAAGTTCAACCAGTGGCCTAACAAAGCAGTCATAAACTGGTCAAATGTAACACATTGTCCTTTTTCATGCCGTTATGTAACCTTGGTGTAGATTGGAGTTTGAATAAGGAATAATGGGCCCAAGTATCTGACTGTGGAGGATATTTAGTCTTGACAACCAATTTTCCTTTTTTCATGAAGTCTGTATATACGAATGAGTCACCAGTGGACTTGGGAACCTACTAGAACTGGCCTTAATTTTGCACAAGAATAACTGAAATTCTCATCTAAATGCTAAATCCTCCTCCCTCCAGGAATGCTTGAATAAAGAGTGTATTAGTTAGCTATTGCTGTGTAACAAAATGTCCCCAAAACCCAGTGTCTTCTGAAAATGAATATACTTATATATATGTATTACTGAAATGTTATGCTGCCCACCAGATATTAACACAACATTGTAAACTGACTATACTTCAATAAAAAAAAACAGTGGCTTAAAAAAAGAAAAAAAGAGTCACTGAAGTTGTATATACAGTGTGTGGTGCATAGTAACCAATTAAGTATAAGAATTAATAAAGAAATGAGACTTAAGGGGATTTACATATGGGGAAGAACAACGACGCTTTGAGTCAGATATGTTATTTAACAAATAGCAAGCTAGTAACATACATAAATGATAAAATTGGGCTCTTAAACATTTGACCATAAGAGCCTCAGCCATGGGCTCCATGTTGCACCATGGATGGGCACGGATAAGTTGCCTCCCTCGTGCAGACAGTTGGGGGCAGCTGTCAGTAATGAACTTTATTCTTTATCCTATAAATACTCCAAGCCTCTCACCTTCCACAAGGCAGTTTTGAAATACGTTTCGTTATATGGCTACCTTGCAAACAAAACGTATCTTTACTACGAACCTTGATGTCTCAGTGTTTTGGTTTGCTGTGCACTGGGCAAAATAAACCTGGTTCAGTAACACTGAGTTTTAATTGTTGTAAGCAAACTTCAAAATGACAATTTTTAATTTTTAATTTTTATTATTTTAAATTTTTATTATTTCTGTGTTAATTTTGAATTCGAAATTTTTATTAATTCAATTTTATTTATTAAATTACTGATTCATTATTTTTATCATTTCACTAATTATTAATTTTTATTAATTTAAATTTAGGTTTTAAATTTTAAATTTTTATTATTGAGCCATGAATGATTGTTTTCTATGTAGAAGTTAATATGGAGATGTCCCATTATATTGGCCATTCCCCGATAGTGCAGAATAAACATCAACTTTTGCTCACAACTGCTTCTTAAGGTTTCGAAATCTTTAAAGTTCACCTACGATGCATTTTATGCCTCTAGCCCCTGTGGGTAATTTATATGTAATTTAAATACTAGATACATTTAACAATGAGAACAGAGTGATTGTAAGCACAAAACAAAATAGCTCAAATTACACCATTTCTGTCCTATTATACAAAATCACTTGCTGTTTTCAATTTATCTTTTAAACTTTCTAACGATGAAGACATTTGAATCCTGCTAAAACCTCTCTTGCAGAAACAAAGTAATGCACAGTATTGTAATTTATGAAAAGTGTTGGAGATTTCAGCGTATGGGGCTTGTACAAATGCATCCTTGTGCTTAATACTTTTCCCTAATATTGGTGTATGTGTTGCTTCATGGAAAAGAAATATTAAAAATAAAAATTAATAGAAAAAAGAGGTATTCAATCAACTAGGAAAGAAGAAATGTTGATAACTATCTATATCATTTGTAGAACAAGAACATGAATTAAAAATCAATTTTGACAGTCATTGTCACGTTTGCAGAAGTCAAAACTGAACAGAAATGGTAAATATTTTATTCATTACTGTAACAGACTGAAATGTAAGTCTGTTTCCCATTGTTTAAAAATGCTCTAATGTATTGAAAGAATCCATTTGTTTCATTTTCGTACTATCATATTTTCTTGTATTTTTTCTGTTACTTATTTTATTTATTTTTATTGAATTATAGTCAGTTTACAATGTTGTGTCAAATTCCAGCATAGAACCCAATTTTTCAGTTATACATGAACATACTTATATTCATTGTCTCATTCTTTTTCACTGTGAGCCACCACAAGGTCTTGAATATATTTCCCTGGGCTCCACAGGATAATTTTGTTTATCTGTTCTGCATATGCCTGTCAGTATCTACAAATTTCGAACTCCCAGTCTGTCCCTTCCCACCCTTTCCCTCTGGCAACCACAAGTTTGTATTCTATGTGTGTGAGTCTGTTTCTGTTTTGTATTTATGTTCTTTTTTTTTTTTTAGATTCCACATATGAGCGATCTCATATGGTATTTTTCTTCTGTTACTTACTTTAAGTGGCCTTATTACATATATGAAGTCCAATAAAATGGAATATTCACCCTCTGTGCTTTTTTTCTTTAATATCATTTATTTCATTTTGTGACTACTGAAGACAATTTAGTCACATAAAATAGAAGAGTGTTAAAAATCCCTGCATGAGATCTCAAATACGTAGCTATGTCATTGCATTGAACATAAAATTGTTCAGTGAGTTGGTGAATTGATGGTATGGGAGAAAATCAACATTGATACATTGTAGACATACAAAATAAGCCCAGTCATTTTTTTTTTGAGGGAGGATGTTGTTGGACAAATATCCATCATAGAAATGTACGTATTTGTCCTGATAATCCTTTTTCTAGAAATCTATTCTAAAACATGACATGAAGAAATTAAACTTAACACATGTACAATATAATTTATTGTGATATTATTTGTGACAGTAAATGATAGGGCAATGGATATCCATATTACATGCAGACAAATAGGAGGACACAAACGGAAGTTATGTTCAACAGAACAGGAAGTGATCTCCAGGTTATGTAATTGAATAAAAATAGACATACATTGTAGTTTTAATCTCGTGGAAGAAGGAGAGAAAATAAACAGTGTAGCTATACATTTTACATACCCATTTAGTACTACATATGATACAAGATAACATAACAGAGCATAATAGAAAAAAACTTTTATACTACTGAAAAAATAAACCAGAAATTCATTTTACTGGTATCTTCAGGAAACGAGAAGCTTGAACAGGATAGAGAGTACTGAAATGCAAATTAGATTATTCTTAATAAATAGATATTTTTATAAATTTTGAATATGTGCCCAGGAGTGGGATTGCTGGATCATATGGTAACTCTGTTTTTGTTTTATTCCGAGGAATCTCCATACTGTTTTCCATAATGGCTGCACCAAACTGCATTCTCATCATCAGTGTAGGAGGGTCCCCTTTTCTCCACAGCCTCTCCAGCATTTGTCATTTGTGGACTTTTTAAGCATGACTGTTCTGACCGGTGTGAGGTGATACCTCACTGTAGTATGCATTTCCCTAAATGATGGTAAACATCATTTCATGTGCCTTTTGACCATCTCTGTGAGTTCTTTAGAGAAATATCTAGGTCTTTTCCCCATTTTATCTATCTATCTATCTATCTATCTATCTATCTATCTATCTATCATCTATCTATGCATCTATCTATCCATCCATCCATCCATCCATTTATCCATCTATCCATCTATCTATCCATCCATCCATTTATCTATCTATCATCTATCTATCTATCTATCTATCTATCCATCTATCTATACATCCATCCATTTGTCTATCTATCTATCCATCCATCCATCCATTTATCTACCTATCTATCTATCTATTTATGTTACAGATTTGCATGAGCTGTATATTTTGGAAATCAAGCCATTGTCAGTCACATCATTTCCACGTATTTTCTCCCAGTTCTTTGTCTTTTTTTTTTTAATGTGGTTTCCTTTGCTGGGCAAATCTTTGTAATTTTGATTAAATACAATTTTTTTTCTTTTATGTCTATTGCCTTGGTAGACTGCCCTAGGAGAACACTGCTCCATTTTAAATGAGAATCTTTTGTCTATGTTTTTTTGCTAGGAAGTTTATGGTGTCTTCCCTTATGCTTAAGACTTTAAGCCATTTTGAATTTATTTTTGTGTGTGGTGTGAGAGAGTCTTCTAACTTCATTGATTTACATGTGGCTGTCCAGTTTTCTCAACACCATTTGCCAGACTGTCTTTTTTTCCACCGTAGATTCTTGCATCCTTTGTCAAAGGTTAGTTGACCTTAGGTGTGTGAGTTTAATTCTAGGCTTTCTATTCTGTTCCATTGATCCATGTGTCTGTTTGTTTGTTTTGTTTTCCCAATACCATGCAGTTTTGGTGATTGTACTTTTAGAGTATTGTCTGAAGTCTGGGAGGGTTATGCCTCCAGCTTTGAGAACTTCACTTCAGGTCCATCCACAGGTGTCCCTTTATCTCAGACTCCCCTCAATCTTGCTCATTGTTGGACCACAACCAAACAGCCAACTGTTTGCCATAGCTCTGGAATCCTTGTTTGTACTTCCCTCAATCCATTTGTTGCTCCTAACAAAGGAGATAACCACTATATGCCATTCACTCTTGCACCCTTTTGAGATTTTCCCCTCACCACCGACATTTAAATCTTGTCTTTTCCTCTCAGGGGTTGGTACAGTTAGGTCCATAATTGGACAACTCAGTGCATATTGAGCTGACTTGTGTATCAACCAGGACTTGTGTATCAATCTCTCCTCCATCTCCTGCAGGCACCAGAAACCATAGGTGTGACCCTAGTCTATTTACTGATGCAAGAGATGTAGAAGATACAG
The DNA here is from genome assembly GCF_048564905.1 of Vicugna pacos. Classification (NCBI taxonomy): domain Eukaryota; kingdom Metazoa; phylum Chordata; class Mammalia; order Artiodactyla; family Camelidae; genus Vicugna; species Vicugna pacos. The sequence goes on from NC_133022.1 coordinate 1,948,359, forward strand.
GGATATGTTCACAGACTTTACTGTACTTAGACATAATGCTTCTCAGAATTATCCATATGAATAAAAGGAGAGTGAAGCATCTATCTACAAATGATTGTATGCAAGAGTGGTACCTCTTCTCATTTTCAAACTGTGTCCCTCAGCTTGCTAAGCACCATATGTGGACGGCTGGAGGTGGTTCATAGGCAGGAATGAATGTCCACGAGTTTGGATGCTCATAGCCTGAGTCCATGACTCCAGGAAACTGCGCATGACAGCTGCAGCTGAGCTCAGAACTGGCCTGAGGGGGATCTGACTCAGGGAACCAAAGGTGCGTGATATAACTTACCGCGATTCCTCCTGAAAAATCCATTCAAATTACAGTCGCTTAATAGATGCATATGAATGAATAAAGTGTCGAGCGGAGGGAAAAAATCAGCAAATTAAAGATTGGGTGTGAATTTCAGGAAGAAAGACAAGAGTTAGGAAATACAAGGGAATGTAACCGTTGGAGAGGAAGGTGCAAACCTGAGCATCAAAATGGCTGGTGGGCGAATCCCGTCGACCTGCAAGAAGCAAGCCATGAAATAGCCTGAAATTGCACAGAGTGAAGGAATAACCAGAAATTGGAATCACCAAACCCTTGTCTGAAGAATATCTGAGACTCCTACCCTATACTAGCGTGAATCTGAATCAACACTGAAGCAAAGAAGTACTATTTCAGGAAATGTAGTTATTCACACGGAAGAGAACAGAGCTCTAAGGTTGGACGCTGACATAAGACACCATACGATGTTGGCTTTTGTTCACTCCGGTAAGTGCTCCATCGGCCCTTTGTATGACTTTATTATTGCTTGTAAATGTGTTTATGTATTTTTGAGTATATCTCTAATGTATATTATAATTGCTTTTAAATTAAAAGTTTTTTGAAGTATTAAATTTGCTGAGCTAACTTGCATTTGCTTTCTCATTTCCCCTTTCCATGGTTCTATACATAATTGTCTTTGGAAAACATCTCAGCAATAAAATTATAAGAGAGCCAATATGTAGGTGAATTAAACTGTCCCAACCCTACTTACCCAACACTGATTTGGACAAAATCTTTGCAATTTGCTGGTTGGCGGGAAACTCAGTGCTTGTAACCGGCATCTTTCACAACAGCAAGTGTTCTCCGGGAAATGATGGTACAGGGTTCTCTGTCTGGAAGAATCCATTACCTTGGAGAATATGTTGTTTTCCCACGTCGCCTGGAAGCTGTACTCAGATTGCTGAAGTGTAAGAAAAGAGCTGTTCCGTTTTTTTTTTTTCCCCCAAGCAGAATGGCAAATTTGAGCAAAAATTCTTGCCTTGGCAGCGCATTTGACTTTGGCTTGTAAGTTAATGTGTCATTTAATTTCCATGAATTAGTCCCAAGAGGTAATGGGCCAAAAAGGTGGCTGGTCACTTGAAATTTAATCAGCGAGTGTTTCACAGGAAGTTAGTGGAATGCATCCTCTCCAGACAAATTCTGGTTTATTTGCATCCACAGGAGACATTCAAGGGCTTTAAAGCTTTGCAGATGTCGGGGGGCAGGGGGAAAGCAAAAGAGAGGCAGTGTTGATGGGCACAGAGTTTATCGCATCAGTCCTGCCACCTGGGGGATAACAGCTTACTTTATGTAACTGAATGACCTTTTAGAGGCTTGAAACAGCAAGAACCATGGGTTTAATGAACCTGACGCCGTGTTACTGTGGAATACATCCCTGAGGAACATCACATACAGAAAAAGTTTAGTGTCAAAATTCCAAACTACAACCAATGTCTCGAAGGTGTTAGCTAAAAGCCTGATTAAAATATACACTTTTATATGTATTAGCATGTCAATGTCAAGCATGAAAAGACCCCCTAGTTTTTGAAAATCTTTTTTTATTGAGTTATAATCAGTTTCCAATGCTGTGTCAATTTCTGGTGCCCAGCACAGTGCTCCAGTCACACATGAATATGCATATATTCATTTTCATATTCTTTTCCACCGTGAGCTACTACAGACATTGAATATAGTTCCCTGTGCCCTACAGTATAAACTTGTTTATCTATTTTATATATATTAGTCAGTATCTGCAAATCTCGAACTCCCAGTCTGTCCCTTCCCACCCCCTTCCCCCCCGACAACCACAAGTCTGTATTTTATCTCTCTGAGTCTGTTTCTGTTTTGTATATAAGTTCATTTGTCTTTTTTTCCCCCACATTTCTGATTCTGAACTTTCCTTATGGAATCTACCATTGTTTTAGCGTCCCTTTCGTCTTTCCAAAGTTATCCATATGAAAAGGTGTTTCATTAAAGTCAAAACACAGCGTTTGTACACATAATTACACCCACACATATCATTAGCCTGCCCTCATTGACTGAGAAGCTAATTCTTAAATGAGTATGTGTTTGATTTTTAGACAATGCTGGCTGCGTAACTTGTGGGCCTAGTGCAAAATGAAAATCCAAGAGCCAAGCTGGGGGAGAGGCAGTGAACACCCCTCTCCAAGCACACTGTCCCAACCCACGATGGACGGTTGACCGCAAGGCATTGCAACGTCCCTGCCTGATGCTCTCAGTACCTGGATTGTGAGTGGGTACAGGTCACAGACTTGTCCACCAAATGCACCATGGACCTGTCGGCCAAGGATGGGATGGTCGCTGCCTGGACCTGCCCAGAGATGCCATGGTCTGCACATGTGACCTCAGTCCGTCCTGGAGGTCAAGTCCCCGCAGAAGGGCAGACTGTGACATCAGGATGTGTCCACCCCCTCCTCGGGCTCCCAAACTTCCTGGTCACTGCTCCGGGGAGGGGAGGACAGTGTGGTCATGGGGCAGGGGCAGGAAGGGATGCTGAGAGGCCAGGGCGGGAAGACAGTGACACTGCACTTGACCTGAGGCTCCGAGTCCCTGGCACGTGCTCCACTGTCTTATCAGATTCGAAACACAAAAGACAAACTCAAAGATAAATCATTCAAGACAATGACCCCAGAGCATTCAAACCCTTAGCCTGGGGCCCCTGTGTGACCCCATTGGTACCAAACCATGAAACTTGCCCTGCCTCTAGATTTATACCCTTCCTTGCCCTGGAAAAGTTAAACCATCTTCCTCAAAGCTAATCTCTGGAACATGAAGACCGTGATTCAAATACGAATGCCTTGGAAACGTCAGCACGAGCTTAATTGCATGGTTGTCCCCATTCCTAATAATGCCATCATAGTTTTGGACTTTGGGGCTCTGCTATTAACACAAACCAACAAGTCACGTGGAACTTTTTCTCCATCTGTGCAGATTCAGATCACACTGCAGCTTTTGACAAAACCAAATGCAGACTCTGAATAACGTTATACAAATCGCTCTCCAAGCCACTGGCAATGCAGCGTCGTTTTGCAAAATCCTGGTGAGAGTGAGTATGTTCAGTGAACTATCTCTACATTTTTCCTCCATTATCAGAGTCCATCTTTTGATTCAAGGGCTCCCTGTCTCCTGAGCACGGACATCCTATTTCTAGACATTTCTGAGCATCAAAAAAGCACTTCGATGTCTTCAAGTGAATTTTTCTTCTTTATAGCTTTTGCTTTCTAAACCTGATTCTGTACCATGAAACCATTCAATCGATGTAATTTATTTTCTTGTGAAAGCCATTTAAATGTTTAAGAGGAGTTAAAATACCGTTTTCTGTTTACTAGCTGAGATAAATTAGTTAATTCATCCTACTTATAATTATTGTGTCTCCATGTTTTGTCAAGCAATACAAGCATGCTATAGAAAAAGAGGCATTGCTCATGCTTTCAGAGAAATTGCCGTATTATCTGTTAAAAGACAATTTTTTTCAAACAAAACAAGCATAAAAATGAGGACGCTGTGCCAAGGGTTAGGCAATCACAGAACAAGAGAATCTAATCCACGAACACCTGAATATCACCTGGGTAAACATATGAAAAAATGCTCAGTATCACTAATTATCAGAGAAATGCAAATCAAAGGCACAATGAAGGATCACCTCACACCAGCCGGAATGGCCGTCCTTCAAAAGTCCACAAACGACAAGTGCTGGAGAGGCTGTGGAGAAAGGGGAACCCTCCTACACTGCTGGCGGGAATGCAGTTTGGTGCAGCCACTGTGGAAAACAGTATGGAGATTCCTCAAAAGACTAGGAATAGACTTATCATATGACCCAGGAATCCCACTCCTGGGCATATATCCAGAAGGAACCCTACTTCAAAATGACACCTGCACCCCAATGTTCATAGCAGTGCTATTTACAATAGTCAAGACACGGAAACAGCCTAAATGTCCATCAACAGATAAAGAAGATGTGGTATATTTATGCAATGGAATACTACTGAGCCATGAAAAAGAATGAAATAATGCCATATGCAGCAACATGAATGCCCTTGGAGAATGTTATTCTAAGTGAAGTAAACCAGAAAGAGAAAGAAAAACACCATTTGATATCACTTATATGTGGAGTGTAAAAAAAAAAAGACAAATTTATTCACAAAACAGAAACAGACTCACAGACATAGAAAAGAAACATATGGTTACCAGAGGGGAAGTGGGTGGGAAGGGATAAATTGGGAGTTTGAGAGTTACAGATACTAACTACTATGTATAAAATAGATAAACAACAAGTTTATACTGTAGAGCACAGGGAGTTATATTCAATATCTTGTAGGAACGTATGGTGATAAAGAATATGAAAATGAATATATGTACGTTCCTGTGTGACTGAAGCGTTGTGCTGTGCACCAGAAATTGACACAGCATTGGAAACTGACTGTACTTCAGTAAAAATATATCAAATAAAAAAGTGTCCAGCTGTGAACAGGGATCACTGACAAAGGGTAAAATGAGGGGGAGAAATACCCTGGAGATTTAAAATATATAATACATTCCAAAGGCAAATGACAATATAATATGCCTTAGGACTAAACTGACAGCTGTCTGTGGGACTAGTGTGCAGAGAATGCAATGGAAACTCAGCATCTATGAGATAAAAAGGAACAGGACATGGGGACCATTGTCAACCGTGTCGACACGTTGGGATTTGACTTGATGGTTAAAGAGATCATTACGGTGTTTGAAAACTGGTGGGCTCATATTTTGGCCAAAACCAGACCAGTCTAGATGCATTAGGAACCAGGGGCAGAAGGAGGGAAATTCTAGAAGTCACAGTGCCAGTCATGAACATGTTGAAGGAATTTACCCAAGAAGAGTCAGCGAGGTGTGAGTAAGCGGATGGAGATGCAAATTACTAGCAAATTTAAGATGTAGAAATTGCAAAGCACGCTGTTTGGATGTGGAAACAAATAGAAAATGTGGAAGATGTTGAGCACTTTCTCATGTGCCTATTGATCATTCATATGTCTTCCTTGGAGAATTGCTCATTTAGGTTTTCTGCCCACTTTTGGATTGGGTTGTTTGGTTTTTATCTTATTTAGTCCCATGAGATGTTTATATATTCTGGATACCAAGCCCTTATCAGTTTCATCTTTTGCAAAAATTTTTTGTTCTGTTTTGCTTGTGGTTTCCTTTGCTGTGCAGAACCTTGTAAGTTTAATTAGGTCCCGTTTGTACTGTAAATTGACACAACATTGTAAACCGACTAGAACTCAATTAAAAAAATTAATTAATTAAAAAAATAAAAATAAATAAAATAAAATAACAGAGAGTAGGACTTCTGAATGAAATTCTCCAAGAAAACTCAGTAGCCTGGCTTGAGAAGTCAAGTCAGTCAGATGTGTGAGGTTGGAAGTTTTGTCAGCTGTCAGCTGGGATAAGACCAAAAACCTTAAGTTAGAGGAAAAGAAGAAAAGTCAAATGTTTCCAATTTCCTTGATAATAGAGGACTGAAAAATAAAAATAAAGGAGCTATATACATATATTAGTTATATATATATTTATAATATACTATATAAATATTATATACTATATATTGTGTATGTTATATATAAATATATAATAATATGCATTTTAAATGCATACTATTTATACATAAAATATAAATATGTAATGTATACTTGAAGAATATTATATATATAAAGAATGTTGTGTTACGATTATAGAATCTAACTTTTATTTTTATCTCAGAAGTAGAAAAATTCTAGTGCATAAGATGCATACATTCATGGCAGTGAAGAGTTGAAGTGAGTTGTACAGAATCGCCGATAACGAGGAGGTTAAAGTTTAATGGAAAATAAGTTGTTGCAGAATCAACTAGAGTTTCTCTCATCCATTCACCAATAATGTGATCTAACAACGTGGTGCGATTGCATTGCTAACAGGATCCCTCTGGCTGCTGTGTCGTAGAACAAGACAACACAGCACAGTCTTCATGGGAACAAGGAAGGCTGCAACCATGACTGTAATTACAATAATCATAATGACAGAGAGAAGGGGGCGTTTATGGTCACACGTGCAAGAGAATAAGAGGACCATCCAAGAGCATGAATGGGGCAACACAAGTGTTTTAGGTTCACGGTAAACAGGCAAGATCTGTAGTTCTGGGGAAGGAGCAGATTAGGGACATAGAGCATGAATGGGGACAATGAATTAGGGACACAGAGTCAGTGACTTAATCCAGCACAGTGATTGTGAGCCTGGAAGGAGCTCTTTGGGCATAATTACAGCATTTGCTTTCATCGCAGCAGCGACCAGGGTATATGCAATGGGGTTGTCAAAAATATTAATTGAATCCTTTGATGACTCCGTAAGTTTAAAAAGCTAAAGATCTAATCTGTTCTTAGAAACCATAATTAGTACATATATGTAAACTAAAAAAAGTGTAATTACTGTATTTACATGCAATATAATGTGTATGTGCAGTCGAACTGTAATAATGCTCATAGTAAAACTGAAAAAGGGGAAAAAAAGATTAAAAAAGTTAATTTAACCAGAGCTTTTATTGCTCTATCAGAGGATAAACCTAGTCTTGGTCTATCTTGGCAGGCACAGGAAGCGGTAGAAGGATTGAGCATTGAATTTAATCTGGGTAAATAGGAAACAGCAGAATAAAGGAGGTAGAAATTACAAATGAAGGATTAATGTGTTGGAAGTGATCTAAGGCTAAACCTTCATTGGAGATGCAGTACATGAGACAGTGATTTGAAAAGACAGAGTCAGCAGGGGGCAAGAGTCGAATTCTTCGAATATTATTTTGAGGGAACTTGAATAGTGAACGATAAACTCCCAGAGTGTGACCATTTGACTGCGTGACGAAGGCAGGGACGGGGACAAGTTCACTGGACAAGGTGAGCTCCTGCACCTGTGGGGCTAGATTACAAATCCCCATGTACGTGCACACACACCTTAAGGACTACGATCTGTGACTGGTGATGGAGTTGGAAAAAGTGAGAGTGAAACGGGAGGGGGAGCCAGCTTTCTCCTCATCCAAATGTCCTGGGACCCCCAGCAGTGTCTGGATGCTATAAAATACCTATTAGTTAGATTGAAATTTTGTTCTGAACGAGGTACTTTGGTTAAGACGGGCTAATTTCACGCGTTTGCCAAATCGAAGTAGCAATCTCATTTACTGAGGATGCTGGAATTAAGATAGCGGTGCACTCTAAATTTGGGATGCTGATCGGATGTGAACACGTACTGATCGCCAGTTACTGCACTGCAATCAAAGTGCATGACTGTAAGGGAGACTGGCTTCTCCTATAGCTCAGAACTTCTTTCTGCATCAAAGACTATAAATTAATTTTGTCTGATTAACTGGGAATCCATTAATTGAATTCCTACCAACTCGAGCTATCTTTCTAGAGGTCAACCTCGAATTAGCATCAAATGGCCCATGTGTTTTCTTTTTTTGGTGGAACATAAAGACCATGGGATAAGATGATTCTTGGCCCAAACTTAAGTCAATAAAATTTATGCAAAAGTTCAATTTACTTGGGAGAATGTTTCAAGATTTCTGTAACTTAAGCTAAACGTCACCAACAAATCAAATTAGAGCTGATAGTTTCTATGTATCACAGATCCCAAGAAAATTTAAATGAGAGGATTTTTAAACGATGCTATTGTATCAAAAAATTGTGAAAAACTGGGAGTTTGAGATTTGCCGACACTGACTGGTATATATAAAATAGATAAACAAGTTCATACTTTAGAGAGCAGGGAAATGTATTCAATATCTTGTAGTAGCTCATGATAAAAAAGAATATGAAAATGAATGTATGTATGTTCACGTATGACTGAAGCATTGTGCTGTGCACCAGAAAATGACACAACATTGTAAACTGACTATAACTCAAAAAAATGTGAAAAATTAAAAGTTAAGGGAAATAAAATAACTATACAAATTTGTCTATACTTAATTTCATAGACTTTTATTTACTTTAATAAGGGTTTGTTTATTCCAACTTAACAATAATATATAATAAACATAGAAACGTTTAAAAATGAAAAGTAGATTTTGAGACTTTTTGTAATATAATCCAAAAATTACTACCATTTATGTCTTAATGTATTTTACTGTCAGTTTTTGGTGAAGCTGCCGGAAAAAAAATCAAAGACAAAGAAAAAAGTCTTGAAAAGGACATATGATCTCAAATGAAACAGCAGTCATATTGACAGATAACTTCTCAGAAGAAATGTTGGAAGAAAGAATAAATTGAATAATACTTTTAAAGTCTGGGAAGAAAAAAAAAAACTAACCTAGATTCAATTGTTCAACAAAAATATCTCCTACTTGGACTAACTGAAAACACAGAGAAAAAAAATTATGATTTTCAGACATTGGACATTGAGCAACTTACAAGAATGATCCTTGAGATGGGATAACACTGTGTATGATCTTTTCAACTAATTTTCGGGAGAAAGGTTTTAAGCCACAGACCAGTGACGGGACGCTCAGTGGAGCCTGGGAGACCCCCCGAATTGGAAAGATGGAGGTGGAAGTCCAGAAAAGACAGAGGGTCCCATGGGAATCTTAAGCGTGGTAGAGATCAACGCAGGAGGTGGCTACCTAAGGCTGGGGAGAGTCACACGATGGGCACAGAGGGGACAAATCTGAGAGCTCGCACAGAAATGTCTGGTACCCCCTCACCACTGTGGAAAGCTTTATAACTCAAGGAGAAACAGGCAGATAATCAGAAATGCACTGTCTCCACATTGGGGTAAAATCAACCCTAGTCTGCAGTTGTCTTGTCTTGCCAAAAAGGCTCCCAGTGGGGCAAAATTTATAAGATTCAACAATTGATTGAAAAATAATGTTATTCGACAATGGCATAAAATATGACCCACTGTGATTAAAAAAACTTGATTGGGAGAATCAGATCCCGAATGACCCCGGTGACAGAATGAATAGAAAATGGGTTTAAAACCATTATTGTAACGGTGTTCTTTACGTCCAAGGAGATACGGATTGAGCGTAAGTAGAGATAGTGACGATAAAAAAGAAAAAAGACCCACGTTGGAATTTTTAGAGATAAAAAATAAAATGAGTAAGATGAATAACAGACTGCAGAAAAAAAATTGCGAACATGGTAACTTTGCATCGGTTTTGGGGACACTGTAGGGTGACTTTAAGGGGTCAAATATATGTGAAAAAAAAAAAAGTCCCAGAAGAAGAAAGTTGGGAATTAAAAAAAAGATGAAGAATGTTTATTTTTTAAATCTTTTGTAACATTTAAGCTTCATCATCTTTCTTTTTTCTTGTCTTGACATCTTTCTTTTCATTGGTGCCTACAATTTTTGGTTCTATTCCTCAAAACACTTTCTCTTCCTTCAGCTTAGAAACTATACACCTTATTTCTACTCAAAGATTGTTTTAGAATTTTGCATGTTTTTTAAACTTAGCAAATGCTTATATAATTTTCTTTCTTTATCGCTAATATAGTCAAAATCTCTTTTGTGAGTTATTATCATCAGACTTTCATTTTTATCTTGTTTTTACTAAATTTGGAATGATTCATATTATTTTAAACAGAGAAGTTGTTTTTTCTTAATCTCGTTATTTCTGAATTTTGTACGTTATGCACAGCTTCAGATTTTATACGTCTGGAGTTGAATGACCGTGTTACAAGGATGTAGAAGGGTTTCTAAGTGATGAGGTTTGATCATAGACCCCACGGGCCACATCAGCTTACACCCACCGTGGGCAGAGTGGCCACGTGGAGCCACACACTGTCACATTCAGTCAGAAAAGTTCAGGCCGACCATCCTGTGAGTGATCCTTAGAGAGGCAAAAATGAGTCCCATCACTGAGGAACCTGTGACATAAATAAAGTATCAGTGCACAGCGACAACTTGCACAGTCACCAGAACATCGCTGAAATGGATATTTTCAGCTTCCTACACTTCTCATGGGATGCACGAGCCCCAGTCTGCTAGGGCTGTCCCCACAAAGTGCCACGCACCGGGTGACTTCAGCAACAGAACATTCTTCTCACAGTTTCGGAGGCTGCGATTCTGAGATGAAGGTGACAGCAGGGTTGGGTCCTTCTGCGCTCTTGCTCCTTGGCCATAGCCACCACCTTCTCCTCCCCGTGTCCTCACACGGTCTTAATCTGCGTATCTGTATCAAATCTCCTCTTCTTACAAGAATATTAGTCAGCTTGGATTCAAACTCCAATAACCTCATTTTTAACTTAATCCCTTTTTTAAAGACTCCGTCTGAAAATATAGTTACATTCCGAGGTACTAAAGTTTACGGATGTTGATATATATAATTTTGTAACAATGCATTTTGCGCTTATTGAATTGAATAAGTTGTCTACGGTCAGACAAGCCCCTGTGTTATAAACTAGGGTACCCAGGACTCATATTAAGCCCTCGTGGTCACCTGGTCCCCCCATATTTATGATGGAAGCTGCCACCCAGATAAGACTCTAATATCTTAGAAAGTGAGTCGTGTTTCATGGGCAGTGCAGCATCATTAAAATATGTTTTCATCTATTGATACAACATTGTAAAATGACTATACCTCAATAAAAAACTGTTAAAAAAAAAAGAATATGTTTTCCTCTAAATGTTTAATGCTTCTATCCACTCTGAAATGAAAATATACCCTGTTACTTCCAACGGCAGAACAAAGATTACTAAAGTAAATAAATCATTTTAAAAACACATATATATTTATACATAAAAAGGCGGAGAAGTGTTTCTCAGTCTTCATTTTGTGGGGAAGACTATTGCGAGGCTATTTCAATTTCAAACATGAAGTTCAAGTTTATACATATTTATGCAGCCAGACAGAGATAAATTTGTTTTGAGGAACTCCATTTATCTGAAATCAGAATGGTTTACACTTACGGGTAGAGTTTATTGCTGCTAAGCATTGCTTTGATGTTGCCTTATCTCTGTTGATATATATGTTAACTTTCCTCACGTAGTAATTTTTATATATCCGTTTTTCACACGTCACCTCACTTAGGGGTAAACCTACAGACAAGTCCAATCTGAATCCAGCAGGCTTTCCTGTTGATGTTCGATGTCTCTTCTGTGACATCTGTGGGTTTCGCATTGAGGTCCCCGTGAAAAGACCAGCAGGATCTCCAGGCAGGGCCACTCCTTTCCCACCAGCGCCATCTGGTTCTCTGGCCCAGCGGAAAGCAAAATTTACCCCTAAGATTCTATTGGTTCCCAAAGCTCACTCCTGATTGGTCCATTTGTAACACCTCTTTTGCATATAATGCAAACCTACCTCACTCCCGATTGGTCCATTTCTTACACCTACTCTGCATATGATGTTGCAAAATGTTGCAAAATCTTGACTAGTATAAAAGCCTGTGTAAACCTACAGACGGGGTCCAGAGCTTAGAGTATTAACTCCTCTGGGCCCGCTGGTGTAATAAACCTGAGTTCTCCAACCCTCTAAGTGTCGCTTGGTCTCTCGATGGGATTCAGGTTGCTGTCACACTTTGCTGCAACAGCAGCTCTTCTTTGCTACAATTCTCTAAGCTTTAGATTTGCTCTGTATGAATTCTCACAGAGACAACAGAGTTTCCTTCCGTTGTGTACCTATATATGATTACATAACTGTTACACAGCCTGGAAATATTGTAACATTATTTTCAATTCTCTCCCCCAATGAAGAACGCATATCAGATGCAATTCTCATACCTCCATCTATTTTTTAGGACACTGGATATATACATATTTCATATGTATATGAATATACACACACACACACACACACATATATACATATATATATATATATATATATACACACACATATTTCATCAATATTCCATAATGACATTATTTTCTGGGAAAAAAACATATATATACATATGATATTATTTTCCAGAAAGTTGCGCTCAAAATGTTCTTGCATATACCAGTGATATTACTCTTGAATATAACCATCTTTTTCTTTTTTTCATATTTTTTTAATTTTATCAAGTTAGGTCAGTTTACATTGCTGTGTCAATGTCTGGTGTAGAGCACAATTTTTCAGTCATCCATGAATATACATATATTCATTTTCACATTGAATAGATTCAGTGTTCTATCCAGAAAAATAAAAATGAAGCTCCCTAAAAGTTATGGACAGCGGTGATAAGATTAACTAAGATGGTTAAAAAAAAAAAAAAAAAAAAGAGTTAATGGCTAAGGTTGAAAGATAAGCGCGTTTCTTTCCCAAGAGTTTTTATTCTCCCTGACAGTAGGTTTGCCTGTTCCTGAGCAAACTGAAGGCTCAGATCGCAGCCCTCTGACCTTTTAAAGAACAGATAAGAATATGTGAACACATGGTGTCTACCTGTTAAGTCAAAAGACTCAGCTGCCACATCATAACAGGTGAAACTCGATAACTTCTGTAAGCTACACATGCCACAGCTACTTGCTGGAGACAGGAGCCCTTAAATGCAGATAAAAGCATCTTTTAAGGATGCTCTGGGCTTTGTACATTGATAGGTTTCCGTACGTCTTAAAGGTTGCTTGATTATAATTCATTTCCTTTTTAAAAAATAAATGATTATTCTACTGTTTCTAACATATTTTATTTAGAATACATAGAACAGGGGATTGTAAATATTACCTCCCAAGGATTTTTGTATGACTGAGTCTAATTATTCACACTTGCATTAACCTTTACATGTACATGAATTTTGATGCTAAGTCTCTTCCGGTCTAAACTAGCCTAATGTATGTAACACAGTGCTTAATGTGCCAACATAGTTTTCCCCTGTGCATATTTTATGAAAAGTATTTTAAGAATTGCTATATAGCTCAGTGGGAGATCCCTAACTAATTCATGAATGCTTAATACAGACTTGTGGTTGCGAACGGGGCAGGGGGTGGGAAGGGATAGACTGGGATTTCAAAATTGTAGAATAGATAAACAAGATTATCCTGTAGAGCACAGGGAAATATATACAAGATCTTGTGGTAGCTCACAGTGGAAAAAAATGTGACAATATATGTATGTTCACGTATAACTGAAAAATTGTGCTCTACACTGGAATTTGACACAGCATTGTAAAATGATTATAAATCAATTAAAAAAACGTAAAAAATTACATTAATTTTCTCAATCAAGGGCATTTAGTATGTTTCTTAATGAAAAATGAAATGCTTACATAGCAGATTATTCCTTTAGTAAATTATTTTTGATGTTTTGACCAATGAACAAAGGATCTAAGATATCACTCTCAAATACAATTTTGGTAGGAGGGAAGGAAGGTCCAGTTACTAAATGAATACTAACCAATGTCATAGAAAAACCAGTTGAGGGGCAGACCTTGGGCGCCCCAAACCTGCAAAGGAGCTGCATCAGAGTCAGATGCACAGAGTGACACGTGATTGTGACATCCTTACCGGGCGTAGAAATATTTCTAAATGGCCCTAAATGGTTTTCTAAATGGTCTTAGGAGATTTCAAAATGGCCCCAGAGAGTTACTTTAGTATCGCTTTGGTTTGAAACTGCCAAGACTCTGTGGTCCAGAGATGAGACGAATGAAGTTCAGTAATGAACAAGGGTCATTGCAATCCCACCAAACATTGGAAGTTTTCGTACTGAATACTTAGCTTTAGTATAAACCTCAGTGCAAATGTCCGGTGTCCCTCACGTGTTGTGACAGCAACTTCAGGAGTTTAACAGGAGGCAAGGGACCTCCACTGGAGTCCTGTTCCTAAACTGGACTTCCGAGCATGCCCCCAACCAGAATGGAAGAGGAAACCAGCCAAGAACTATGCAGACTGAA